>NC_052134.2:13284061-13584061 GCF_016086655.4 Lepeophtheirus salmonis
ATTATAATGTGTTATTATTCATCATGAAGTTTGAGCAAAGTATGGCCATTTCTTAGCTGGCAATTTCCTCCCTGGCAATTTTCTCTAGGCCAATCTTCCACTTGCAATTTTCCCCAGGGCAGTTTTGTAATACCTTTCAAATTTTATCATGTCGATATTTGTTTTTTTTTTTTTAGATAGCAAAAATCCCTAGGATTTACAACTTTCACCATGATTTTGTAATGGAAGATAGTTTTTTAAATAGTGATTTTTTAAGAATATAGATTTAAAAAAAGAGGAATAAAAAATAAAAAAATAAAAATTGTTAGCAGAGAGTAACATCTGTTTACAAATAATGTATCTAATTAAATATTTATAGGAAGCAACAATCTTTGAGCCATGTGCCTTTTTCTAATTTCCTTTCAATCCTTGTAACATTCGAAGTAGATATAATTCAATAGATAGGACTGATCTTAACTGAGTGAAATTTGGGACGAAGGTAAATTTGCAGGGCCTTTTGACTTTTTAGGAGTAAATTCTTTTTTCTCAATTGCCATTTTTTTTAATAATTTTTTTTATCTTTATCCATATCATACATCAATACAGATATATACAGTGTATAGAATAAAATAATATACACTGCTTGGAGGAAATGTGTTACATAAACTTGAATAAACATTTTAACTAAAAATTAGCCCACCTGACCAAGAACTACACTTAATAATAAACTAGCCCAAAATTATATAAAACAATCATTGACAAAACATTTTAAAAGATACATAGTAATTTATCCGTTGGTCTCCCTAGATGAAAGTGTTTATACTTCTGTACATTTTAAAAAAAAACTAGCTATGTATCTAACTTAATCCGACTGTCAATACAGAAAAACATCATATCTAGCTACAGAGGACAATACTATTGCTCTAATGTTTTTGTCTATGAAATGTTTCTCCACATTCTAATTTATCGGCAATAGGAGCCTTGGCATACAAAAGGGCGAAATGTATTGTCAGATTTTCTTACCTTTTTACCCTTAGCTTTATGGGCTAGTCTATCAAAATGGTTATCTAAAAGGTATTAAGTTTTCCTTTAATAAAAAAGTTATAAATGATATGATTATTTAATTAGTTTTGTATCGGTCCTTATTTAGAACTGAGGACTAAAGTCCACCTCAATCCCAATTATCAATCCTTAAAGAAGGTAAATTTGATACCCCGTGACGTCATAGAGGGTGTTTTCCTTTTTTCAATTACTATTTTATATAAAGAAGAAATTATATAACTGAGTAAAAATACATTACGAGTATGTTCGTTTTATATCTCATTTTTATGAAAGTATGGATATTTTTTCGCAAGATATATCCTATGATCTTAATACATACATCATATATCTTATTTGATGTAATAAACATTGACTTTTTTGCAAAAATTCCAAGGACCGATAAGATCAGTCTTATGACTGTATTGTACCGAAATTAAAAGGACCGACACTCCATTATATTTAATCAAAATGACATTTTTTTTGTAGAAAACCATTATTATTTATTTAAGATAATAGTCCTTGTCATATGTTATTGGCAAATTGAGAGTTTTTTGTGAGTTTTTCAGATGCACAAATGAATAAAGTTAGGGACGTTCAACACTTTGTAGAAATGCCATTTATTTATCTTTATTTAAGTTATAAAGAAAATGACATCTGAACTTGACACTGACGTGAAGATCCACACGCTTCTTCAAACAGGAAATAAAATTTGGATGCTTACTTCAAAGATAATAATGTGGTCCTGCAACAGAATGGTGCTCCTGCCCAAACTACCAAAACTGCACAAAGATGATTAAGCAGTAACATCCATTTCTGGCCCAAAGAAATATGACCCCGTATATACCCGACGCCAACCCCCTTGGATTACACCTTTTGTTCGCTTATAAGTTATAATGTACTGGGAATGTGCCCTTACACGAACACTGGATTGATATGTCCAAAGAATACATAAAAAGACGTGCCAAGCCGTCAGGAGGCGTCTTGAGAACATCGTGGATTCCGGAGGGGCTGCATCGAAGATTAGAAGAGACAATATAGCTTAACAGCTGGTTTCAAATATTGTTGTTGTACATTTCTAGTTTCTACGAAAAAGTATGTCATTAAATTAAAAAAGTATTGATTGTTCAGAATACAACGTCGCAACCAGTACACTGATAAATTTATTTGCTCTATATATTTAATATTTTAAACAAAACTTTACCCAGAGTTGGTCCTCTTGTCAAAAGTGTAATCCAAGACACTTGCCTCCTTTGCCCCCCTTCCTTCCCCTAAAACCTGTTCTGTTCTCTCTTCATGCATTTAAAAATGTACGTAATTTTATTTAAAGTCTACATCGGTCTCCCCTTTTTAAATAAATACCCTGTACATTAAGACATACAAGTATAATATTATACTAATAGTAGATTAGAAAAAATGGCTAATCCGGCAAAACAAAAATGTTGTCTTTATTTGAGGTATCTAAAGCTCTCAGCTTGAGTTAATTATTAACTTATATCGGGCATTATATCCTTAGGATTTACGAATGTAAAAGTATTTATATCTTTTATTTATTTATTGACAGACTATTATAATTTACAATCGAGTATAAAATTATCAACAAACTGGAAAACTATTTTTTTTAATATTAATTCAAATAATACTTGTAGAGATATATATTCAAAACATATCGGATATGAAATTACTCTGAGGAGTTGCACTTTTTGGTGTTTCAGGACATGAACAGTATTTTATCTGTTTTGTTAATTGTATGGGATTTTCTGCACCCCAATATTGAAAAAATATCATAATATAGTTTGGTCATTGAGAAAATCTCAAATAAAGCAAAAGGGGAGTAAACCATGTTCCAGAATGAAGCCTTTTAAGAGCAAAAATAATACATTTGATAAGAAACTTTCCATTTTATAATCAAGCATTTATAAAATTGATTAATTTGTTAAATTTTAAGTCGTTCTTTTGCTTTGACTATTTATTTTTTTCAAAAGACCAATAGTACGCGTCTACAACGTAATATCAGCTGATTATCTTAGAAGATCACAACAAATCAAAATAATGATTACATATTTAAGAATCAAAGGATAAAAAATAATTCACTGTGAACCTCTGTCTACAGCAAGCAAAAACAGCCGGCTTGTTTGTTTTGGTAATACTAGGAGCAACATTATGACTTTCATTGTGACCAAGCCTGTGATGATGTTAGGGATTCGAGTCTCAAAGAGAAAAAAAAATATTTGTTTTGACGGCGAAGACTACTACGCCAATGTACGCCCATTTTTCTTCCATTGTAATTATCTTTCTTCGTTTATGTTCTATATATTAGATGAAAGCCTAAAACTTAAAATGGGGGTTCATCAAAACGGCCACAAACTGGGAAAAAAAAGAAAAAAGTAAAACGCTGATTTGACTTTATTTTTTAACTGATATGATTAAAGTGTTCAAAAAGATTAACATTTTAACATAAATTTGACATTGAAAGACAACGCTTTCACGATATCACGAACTGGGAGCGTACATCATATTCTTAGATTTAAGAAAATTGAGTGTTCTTTTGAGGGTATGAATCGGTAGAACATCTTACTGACAGAGCATTGTCAGTCATGATGCTGCAGTAAATTGTTCTCAAGAAAGAATTATTATTAAATGGGCGGTTGATATTCCTAAATGTATAAATACAACTACAAAATTTTTTTATTTTCTGAAAAATAAAATAAATTTGTGTAATTGCAATGTGTAATCTTACTATTGACATTTACTTTTCTTTGGCTAAATGATTATCTTGTCTATAGTAGTAATTTACAAAAACTAGGACAGCAAATGTTGAAAGATTTTTTCATACATGATTTTATGAGAAAACATTTGTACGGCGATAACATCAAAGCAAGCTGGGATACTTTTTCTCAAAATTGCAACAGTATGATAAATGTATTTGTTGATATGATTACTATAATTTAAATTAATTCAAAAAAGTGATAAAGTCCTTAAGAGAACAGGTGTTTAAGGTTAACTAAACCTGATAAAAATTGGTTATACGGTAACACCTATCATAAAAGATACTGAGACGTCAGGATGTTTAAATTAGTTTTAAAAAATAGCGTATAAGTACTATTTATATTATTATTCTGTTGCAAGAATAATATAAAGAAGAAAAGCATTCGCTGGTGAAGAAAATGCCTCACCATCTGAAATTGATTATATTTATTATATCAAAATTTAATTTAAAGTTCAAATACCACACGATAAAATTGATTGACCATGCATATAATATATTCGTGTAAAAATTTAGACAAATATCATTCTTACTAATAACTTGTAGGACAGTTTTTCAGTGGTTTAATATTGTATTTGAATCTTTAAAAAAATCCTCTTTGGTTTTTCATTGAATTAAAAAACTTATATCACGTTTTTCTCCGTTTCATCTACAAAATTCCAACCTTCTTTTATGTTATAGCCACAATATATGTTGAAAAGTTTTCTTTACATCTTGTAATATTTTAATAACAGTAGAAAGTGTGAGATCAGTTGAAGGAACTGTTGGCTACTTTAAATCTAGTACAATTTTCTGGAACGAATTTCTTCCCCACTTTCGGGAAGGTTTTGATTTCATTTTTCTTACCTGGATAGCTATAAAAATCTCACTAATTATTCGCATTCTTATTCTTCCAATATAATTCAACATATGAATATTGATCAGATCGAGCCTGTTCATGCACAAAAGTAAGGTCACAGTGTGTAACTCATGATGAATTAGGTCAACATCCAGATAATAAATGAAAATTCGTTAAATCATCACATTAAAGTAACTATAAATTGCGAACAAATTCTTATGGAACAATTCCACGAGGCAAATGTCTATTTGTATTCGCGATGACGGTTCTTGAAGTGGGAACATTCTCGTAATGACAGACACGTTCTGTAGAGGATATAAAATTGTCAATATACATTTTTTATTATATAATTGTATTATTCAACAGGTTCATACTTAAATACATTAAAACAAATTCATCTATTCGTTTCCTTGTCTAAGTTTTGACAACCTCTCCTCATTAAGATGCAATGTCAAAGTAGTTAAATATCTGGAATATGTTTCTTTAGTGACTAAGGACTGACACACCAAGCTAACGAACAATTATCATCCTGTTGGATCTGGATCTTTCATTCATGAATTACTTATACACACGTAGTTGAGGAAATTGACCAACATTTCTTTTCAAGAAAGTCAAGATAATTTTTATGGTGGAATGATTACTTTCTGGCTCCTAAATAAAGACAAAGACAACAGTTAACTGTGTTTTAATATTTTGTCGTAAATTGTCTAGCATTTTTGAATTTGATACTCATGACTCATACTTATCACTTCGACTTTTCTTACTTTTTTTTAAATCTTAATATCTAATACATACATAATGATTTCCAGATGGTGCATTTAAGTCTATTTTTGTATCCGAAATTCATTTCAATTTATTTACTAAGTATTTATCCTATATTTTTTTTTTTATTAAGTTAGGAGTAGAAATTCAATTATGTATTTTATAATCCATTGGTTGTAGCTAAATTCAAATTAGTTCTTTTTTCCCGTCCTCTATTAGGATACATTCTTTATGTAACTAAAAATTATTCAACAATATTACAAACAAAAACAACGAAGTCATATCAAATACATCTTAATAAAACATCTCAGGTAGAAAGTTAAAAGGGATATTAAATTAAAATTTCAAATAAAATACAATTTAAAGTACTCCAGTACAAAGTTAAAATAGGAATTATTCCATAAAAAATTGTCCTTGAAAAACTTGTCTGCAACTTCAAGTGTGCATGTTAGTAAAAGATATTTAAACCATTTTTCAGGAGAAGTTAGGAATTTAATGCTCATAGCATTTATACAATCTGTTGGACTTCGTTGGTATATATTTCGTATTTTTAAATAATTTTGGAAGGACCGAAGAGAAGGACTTTTATAACATTTTTGCCATTGAAATTGAGTTCTGAAAGGCAAAATTAGTCATTGGATATTCACATAAGATCTGCAATCAAGGACTTAGACGATATGATATTCCTGTAATAACGGATCATATAGTTGTAATGTTCATTTTATTTAAACTTCCCCTCATCGGCATTTCCCATTTCAATGAAAGTTCATATTTTTTCCAGAATGTTTCTAGATCCCTCACAAAAACTTTTTATTCAAGCTGAAAATCTTGACAATATTGATGATATTTTTGAGAGACCATATTGTAGTGGGTTATCTTAAAATCCACTACTTTTCCGCATCAAAATATGATTGAGATATTCTGAAAATCATACTTGCAAAAATCAGCATTGGATATTTTACATCTTATGACAAGAGTAGAATTTTCAGAGTCAATACATCTGTAGAGTTTCGAATAATATGATAAATTTCATTATATACAAATACAAGATCATTGGATGTCACACCAGATTCCGTTTTTAAGGGTAAATCATTGTTTGAGTTTCTTTTAATCTCTTGTTTTAAAAAATGCAACTAGGAGTTAGATGGATCATCTATATCTCTATTTTGAGCTTGACACAATGAAGAAGATCCGGTTCGCGATACATTTGATCGATTTTAAAGTATTTTTCTTGAGAAGATATTTCATCCTCATTGATATTTTCAATTTGATTAAGACGTTTTTGTCTAATATATGCTTATTCTGCTCCAGCTCTATAACAAACATTTTTGATTAACTTAAGCATTTTCTTTACTGCAAGCAAAAACGTCATCACCATTTGTTACTTCATCTGGCATTTCAATTATTGAAGTGCTCCTATTATCAACCTCAGGATCGTCAATTAAGGTGGGGTTGAGTTTCCATTATGATTTATATGTTGGTATTTTTGAATTGGATTTCAGATGTACAATCAGACCTCGGTGGTCAGATATCCTAGTGGCTATTACCGTGTATAGATCCAGTGCATCTTTATTAAATCCCTTAAAAAGAATCAGAGGATAGAGATCTCATTTGTTTGTCAACTCAACGGAAAATAATTTATGACAAAAATTTCATGCTTCAAAATTGAAGGAAGAGATAATAGACGAGGGGACTTTTGTTGCTCGAGGCTTGGGAATAACTGAGTTATTTTTTGAATCAAGATTTGATTTTAACTTGATTTGAAAATCCCCTTGCAGAACAACCGTTCTGTGAGATAATATTGACACAAGCATGGCATTGAACAATTTTGGATAGTCACAATTAGGCCTATACAACCCAATTACATCAAAATTAGATTAAATTGCTTCACAAGATTTTCTTGTGAGCATTTAAACTCGATTTTGGGATTTAGTGATTTCTTAATCAACAATGATACACCTCTTTTAGGATTAATAAACATAAGCGTCTTCCAATGGTAAGTAATTCATGTCCCTTTCACCCAATTTATATTACTTCATTTATTCTGTTTATTCATCTTGTAATGTTTGCAAATGCTCTTTTCATTCAAATGCAAAACTCTCCTTCTAAATTGGACAATAACAAGGATCCTGATATGACGAATGGTCAATAAGCTACAAAGTGTGTGGTTAGACAAAGTAATTGAAAGTTGACACAAAATCCGATCTATAATTTTTAAATATCCATATAAAACTATATTTTAGTCACAATCAAAGTTAATAATTATAATTTAACCCATAAACCAGAAAAAAATATGTAGTATGGACAATAAGGAAATGAATGTCAAAATGAACGCCGTTCATATTTTTTCCGTTCATCGTTCATTTGTTCAAAAAATGAATGGAAAGCATGAACGCCGTTCGTTTTTCCGTTTAATGTCCAAGTCTAAATATAACTAATGAGAATTATGAATTTAGGTAGATACGACTACAGTACTATATCTTAATATTTGGTTTCTTATATGGATTGTACTATGTAGGTTCTATTGATGATAACCTCGACGAAAATGTGTAGCGGCCTCATTCATCAGTACACATTTTAGTTGCGCACACAAATTTTCCTATAACTGAGGTTTTATATGACATGAATATATAACGAAATAGGTGTTGATTAATTGATTGCATCACTGTTTTCATTCATACCATTGAGTCTGAATTGAAGTGCTCGGTGTATTAATCAATTGTTTTCCATCATCAGAATTAAGTAACCAAATTTTTACTTTAAAGATAAGAGTGTTGGTATTTTGAAGTAATTAGGAGAGAGCATTGCTATTCTTTTCATACAATGAGTGAGAAAAATGACATGTAAATCATTGGAAAATTTTGCTTAACTTTTTTAACTGTTTTTATTCAATAGATAGCATCAATAAACAATTAAAAATGAAAACCTTTAGTCTCTTGCCACAGAAATCGGAGTCCATTATATGTTGTTAAGACATATGGAGTGGGACATTGCAAGAGTCATATATCTTGTTCATATTCGAAATAATATTAGAAGCATTAGGAATTGGAATGAGAAAGGAGTCAAAAGGAAGGCAGGAAGTTGATAAAATGGTTTTGTGGTGAGATCATCTGTCATCCTATTGAGAGGTTGCGGGTCATTGTGATTTGTTTGATCTTTAGGTAGGAGAAAAAAAGGCCCCATGTTGCAGTTAATGAAAGGAAGTTGAATAGTAAGGAGGTGTAGTTAATTATTTATTAATTTACCCTTACGGCCGATATAAGTAGAAGGAATGAAAGCGTATTTGAGTTTAAGTGTAGAGGATGGCAAGGTTCAGAATAAGTCTTGGATAATTCAGTCAGACATTGGAGCACAGTACATATTATTATAAAGCAAATTTGAAACAAATAACTCCAAAATAATGGGAAACTCTAGTGTCCGAGGAGGCAAAAATAGAACTGAGTCAAATTTCCAAAATCTTCAGGGAAACGTTCGCTTTTTTTAAATTTCCCATTCCAAAAAATTCAAAAGAAGTCGCAAGAAGAATAAAATGGATATCAAACCTTAAATATCTTCCTAATTGGAAACCTACTGACCATTCTGTAAGTGAAAATCATTTTGAATCATAATTCCTTTTCCGTAACAGTTCAAGCAGAAAGTATATGAATAATGAAGTAAGTCAAAGTAGAAACAGTACAGTACTTAACTCATTCACGAGAGAACAGGAAATAGTTCTCTAAAATGCTTGAAATAATAATACCTCTAGTCTACAAAAAAAGTAAATTTTGACCAAGATATTTTTTCCACGCTAATAATGATGTTAGCCTTCGATGCACTACTTGGTTTAACGCTTTAGTATACCCAAGTGCTATAAATAAAGTGGAGGAACTTACCTGTTAGCCTAAATAGATTCCCTATATTACCTCCGTATATCGGTATTCCCTGAGTTAAATATAAATACTAGTTCTTCCTTTATTCTACATTTTCTCGCTAACTAGCAGTAACGGGTGGCCCATCTAACAGTTGTATTTTAAACTCCCACTTGTTTGACGTTTGACAGCTGTAGTAACATTCACATTGTGTCTTATATTTATGAAATAGTTCAGTTTACGCTCAAAGAAAATAATTGGGAAATACTGAAGTCTTACTTCCAAAATGGAGAGAAACAAAACTGCAAGAAAATTACGTCTGTCGAAATAAAGCACATTCCAGGCAGTTTGTGAATAAACTTGTGTAGCGTGTGCGCGAAACTAGTTCGTTAATGGATAAAACAACGCGTTCCCGTGTACGTCCAGTGCGCTCAATCGAAAACATTGCTGCTGTTGCCGATAGCGAAAAAACGAGCAAGGAGCTGCCTTTACGGTCAATGTTGAGCGTTAAAGGGCCATGTTGGAAAATTTTTTGTTTCCCCAAATGGAAAGGAAGACATCGACGACATTTGGCTCCAACAGGATAGTTCTACGTACTACACAGCCAACGTTACAGTTGATCTTTTGCGCACTGTTTCGACAATTGCATCATAAGTCGAAATGGCAACGTCAACTGGCCACATCGTAGCTGCAATTTGACTCCGTTGGACTATTTTTTGTGGGGACCCGTCAAGGATAAATGTTACGCCAAACATCCATAAACGATTGACGATTTGAAACACGAAATTGGAGTCGCCATGGCAGCTATTGTAGCCCATACAATCGAAAATGTATTGAAAAATTTGGTCGACAGAATGGGCTACTGCAAGACCAGTGACGGCAGCTATATAGATAAAATGGTATTGTATTATTAACCGGAATATTAAGGCTTTCAAATGAAAAATAATTTTTGTAAAATATCCATCCGTTATTCTGCTAAGGTTTTTTAATTCATATAGCAATTTATCGAAAAGTTCCAAAAAGTTCCTGAGGACAAGTGAAGTAGTTTGAGGTTGTAGTTTACTGGTTCTTCATGACCTATGATCTTGCTAACTTGTAAAAGTTTTTTGACAACCTTGAAACATTCTTTTCCAGTACTAACTAAGCTTATATAAAACTTGAAAAAAGTTGAAGGGCCCATTAAATATGTTTTCCTTGAAAGTGCTCCCTCTGATTTCTTTGTACTTTGTTTTAATTAATATCACCCAAATATCTCCAACTATAGATATAGCTATATTATTTAATAATAAAAAAAAAATCCTTGGGATGAACTTGCTTCGGGATGAACATTCCTCACTAGGAAATTACTTCGAATGAGCTTGTCTTGGGGTCAAAAAAGGGAGGTGAACTTATCTACAACCATTTCAGTCAATTTTCGACTTTCAAATTTCTGGAATTAGTTTAAATATTCAAGAATGTTAAATATTGTTTAAACCCTTCTTTTGGTTTATGGGACTTAAAGTGGCCCTAACATAGTCTCTGTAACAAAAACCTAATAATTTCGAATGTGTTTATTGTGCCCATGAACTTTGTCTACGGTAAATACAATTTCACATAAGCATTCATTTTAATGTTTCTATGAATATAAACTTATTCCAGACGAAATTTCGAGAAAAATTATTCTATCTTACTTTTGTGTAGAAACTGTGTATTCTTTGATAAAAATTCAAATTTAAATTATGGGCGAGTAGATTCTACCACATTAAGATTTTAGCCATTACTCTTTCTTGAATGAAAAATTTGTCATTATTGTTCCAACATGCATATATTTTAAGATATTAAGTATTGAATATAAGCAGGGCCGGCCGTAAGCCATTAAATAAACTGAAATTGCAGGGGGGTACAGCAAATACAATGGGGCTTTGGAACTTTATGAATGAAAATAAATGAGGTTAATATTTTCCAAAAAAGGTAATTTGAGCAAAATAAGAAAAGTCTTTTATAAATAAGGCTTTTAAAAAATAAAAGGAATACTATTTTTTTTTTTTTAACGTCATTGAATAATGAGATATGGGCTAAATTTATGAAAAAAAGACAACAAAAAAGGCCATTAAAAAAACAAATATTTACTCAATTTATTAAAAAATTCTCCTAAAAAAACGTTTCACGGAAAATATATAAATTTATTTTATAAAGGCTACTAAAAATATTCCATATTTCAAAAAAAACAAAAACAGTAATAATCATTATTTAACTACGAATCCGAAAGTTGTTAATAAAAAAATCAAATTTTCAAAATAAAAAGTAAACAATTCCGGGGTTAATGAAATAGATGGAATGAGGAGTTGATATGAAGTTCTATTATAAAAGACACATGTGTACGTGTAAGTTTCTAGAAGACAACTTATTGATGAGATCTAAACGTGTAAATCAAACAATAATAAAATCGGGATATCCCATCACCTTCCTGAAATTTACAGGTTATATAAAACAGATAAATCAATGTAAATGTAATAAAACAGAAACTGATCGTAGTTTTTCAAAGTAACTTTATGTTTTGATTGGCAACGTAATGGACGTAAGAATTTTCTATTTCGTATATAGATTTTACCATTATGAGAAACCATGCAAGACCTTCTATTACGTGTTGATATTTTTTGGACTTTTGATTCCATCGCTTGGTCAAAGGATTTTGCACTAATACACATGATCCACCTCCAAGTGGTTGCAAGGGATCCGATCCTTTATTGACCTATCGTTTTGTTTTACCATTATTCCCTTCCGGTGAACTTCTTCTCCTTCAAGCTTTCTCTTGGCAGCATCTTCAAGTGCATATAGAGATTTGCAAGCATGGTAAACGTGTAATTTTTAATGAACCATCTTTCATTACCTTCATTTGTCCATTAGTTTCATGTTCAAACACAATTTTAATAGCATCAAGGGTGTTCTAGATTTTCTCTCTGGGTTGAAAATACTTTCTAGAGGAATCAAGTCCAGTAGATTTAACAAAAACCTTTGGGATGCAAGGAACACTCTTTGGAATAACCTTGAAACTCCGAAGTATCCTCCATCTGTGTAGTATCTCATCATTTAGAGACGTCGACACTAGAGGACATACAAGAGTAGATTATCCCTAAAACTTAATTTGAAATGTTGCCCTCCCAACACAATTTAAAGAGCCGTTATTTGCTGCAGAAATTTGTTAATTATTCCGATGATAATTCCATAAGTCTGAACAACATTAATGACAAGAACTGATTGTTTTGATCCTGTATGAAGAAAAGCAAAAAAATCAATGGCGTTCCCTTCTTAGGTTGAATGAACACAGACATTAATGGCATTGGTCACTTTCATAGAACATTGAGTTAACAGATCTTGCCATATCATACAAATCAGAAGATACAGTGGTGATCCCTACAAATTTATTTGTGGTGTCCGTGTTTCCATGATTAAAGATTCCTACTCCTTGGCAAACATGTATCACACTTTGCCCAGATGATCAAATCGTCCAAAATTTGTACATTTTATCCCAAATCCTTTAATCAATTTCAGTAAAAGAATTTATTCCACAGTTATTTTATCTAGTTCACAGTCCCTGGCCTTTGATAACTTAGCAGCTCCAAGGTCCCATCTATAGAGTTGAAAATGATCTCTAAGGATCCACCATGTCCTAAAATTGCTGATATATCAGTGATATCATATCCACTATGTAGATCATTAATCAAATTATCCTAGGTCAAATTGTTAAAAAGTTGTCCTTCCACTGCAGCATTCTGTCCTGAAAGATATCTCTTATGATGATTATAATAAGAAAAAAAGTTATTTGTCCACGAATTGCCTTTAATGTTTGTCCATACAAAATGAATTAACCGATTTGTGATTACTTTTATCCAGTGGTCCTTCTTCATCACGTATTGAATAACTTAATCTAATATGAAATTAATCCATTTTTAGTAATGCGTAGCAGAACTCCTTTTCAGTATTTTGATGAAGCAAATCCTACTTTTTGAAGACCTCACTTGTAATATCCTACATTGAGAATCTATCCATCCAAGCAGTATTTATCCGCTTCTATTTAGGCCCGAAATCTTTTGTCTTCATATTGCATTGTATTTCTTTTTTTCGAGTAATTGAATTTAGTTAAAAGGAATCCATAAACTTGTAAACATCCCTGAGCTTGTTCTCATGGTGACGTCTGAACTTATTTATCGATTTCCTCGGACCAGTAGGCATTATATTCATATATATTTATGAGAAAAAAAGCAAAGATATTAAAATTTTCAAAAATGGGTTGGATGAAAGTTAATATAAAAAGTTGCGTTGAAAAAACTTTGTACAGTCCTCCATTATTAAACTTTTTACTCCAGGGATACTCTTGACTAACTATCGATATCAAATCTACCACAGATCTAACCAACCCATTTGATTGTTGCCTTTTCTATAAACTATTCTGTTATTAATGAAATGGATTGAATGAGGAGTTGATATAAAGTTTTATTACATATTACCTGTGGGAGTCTCTAGAAGACAACTTATTCATAAGATTTTCATGCATGCATAAAAAAGGAAGATATATTTGGAAAGAAACAATAGATGCTCACTAATTTTCAGTTTCTCTCACTCACACTACAGCTGGCATAAAATATCAATTATCATCCAATCTCAAAAAATATAAGATAACATGTTCAATGAAAAAAAGATTGTAAAGTACGGCCAATTTTGTAACGAAATAAGTAAAAATCTTCAAATATAAGAGGAAGAGCACAATAAGTTGCTTATTTAGTGCTTTGAGTGTATGATGACCAAAGATAGGAAAGGATAGGCAAACTGTTGCGGGAAAAAAAACTTTAAAGTTTAGAAGAAGAAAGTCGTTGTTTTTTTTACTCATTCTTTAATAGATATCCCTGGCGTTAACATATCTCTCTGAACAATGAACTCCCGCACTACTTTAGGTATATTTAAAAAAAATCAATAATAAAATAATAATGCAGGGTTTCTGTTATCTATTGTATACATTTTATTATTTTTAATCCTTAATGTTATTGGTGCAAAATCACGGAGGAGGACAGCATGATATCTTATCTCTGATTAGAGCAAGCTGAGACGGTTGGAAATAGCAAAGAAGAGTCTAAATTCTATCAATGCTAAACAAAGTATACCCTTCCAGTTTTGTGGAGAGGAAGGAACGGCTCAATACACATACTTACATCACACTTTGGATAAGAAAGTACTATTTAGGGCCCGAGAGAAGTTCAGGGACAACTTTGTTGTTACTCAAGGAGGACCTGCTTGTCATCGTCGCACTAAGACCCAGGCCTTCCTGAGAGACAACTTTCTTTAGTTTTCGAAGCTCAGCATGTTTCTACCCTCCTTTTCAGACGCCACCCCGTTGAACTACTATTTTTGGACGCTTTTGGAGCAAAGGGTGTGCTACTCCTTACAGGAGTGTCCAGACTCTAAATGCTTCCATCAACAAGTTGTGGACCAAGCTCAAGTATGAATTGATAATCAATGTCTGTAGGAGATTTAGGCCTCGGATTACGGCAGTTATTAGACCTGAGGGCTCATATATTGAATAAAAAATGTACCTAGCACTTTTTTCATATGCTTTTGTTATATAAATGGTCTCCTAAAACCACTCGTTCGAGTTTTACTAGTGAAAAAAATAAAATTAGTACCACTACATAAGATCAATCCTGTGTATATATTTAAATATAGTTTAACAATATTTTCCCTTACACTAATGCTATTTAAAATAAAACATTTTCTCCCTTCAAAAATCATAGAATAAGACAACTGATATTAACGAGCGTCTTAATACTATAAATCTTGCTTCCGCCTTTTCCTCGCGATCTATGAAATGTCTATTCCTAGCTATAAGGCACTTAACGCACTCAATTTATTCATCAGCTTTTTGTCTGATCTACCTGGTGTAGTGGAAAAAAATGATGACTCATATATTTTGTCTCTAAGTATCTTAGTAACAGTTTGTTGGAAAACCATTATTGATTTTATCAAAGTAACACTCAATCTCTGACTACTTTTGTAGTTTTGCCTTTAGAATATTCAATTTATTTTTTTGCTGTACAGTCAGTTATTTTAAACCTTAGAAAACATAGAAGCAAAATTAGTTTCAACTTTGGTGTTCGTTTATTTCTTTGTTAATATCAAATAAAATGTTTACACGTAAATGATATTAATAAAATATTAAATATTGATATTTGTTATAATATCACTAATGTGTTTTGATATAGCTAGCAAAGCTCTGTCAGTAAATGAAATACAGTACTATATAAGTGCAAAAACTTTGTATTTATATTTTTGTTTAAAAAAATTAATTTACCCAATTGCGTTTCAACGTTGCTCCTTAAGCTAACTAATCAATTCACTGATTAAATAGCAAAGTTAATGAATAAACAAATCAAGGTCATTGTTAGTTTATATCAAATTTAAATGCAAACTTTAGACTTTAGTAATATGTACAAAGTATAATACAATTTTTAACCCTCTGTTACTCTATCCTCATATCCTAACATAAAAGGCATACTGGTTTTTTTTTCACCCAATAGTCATAGTTCTTTGTATTTTTCTACAACTTTCAACTTTGATAAATTTTTATAAATTAATTATAATTTTAATTCCTTTGAATTTGTATAAAGTGTTAATAATTTAGTTTATTACGACTTAATTAAATTTTTAATTAAAAAAAGCAATATAATTTGGCGTCTTTTTCCGTTCTTCTTTTTTTCTTAATTTTCATTTACTTTATAAATATATTTTGCAATAGCCATAAGCTATGGGTACTTAAATAACAAACATATTTTTGTTTCTTTACAAAACCTCAAACAAAATGAAAAAAGGCTTATAAATCGAGTTATATTTATTAAAATTGCCCCAACAACTCGAAGACATCGTAGGAGTGATAATTCAGGAATTTACATAAAAAATATGATTTACAACTCCTCCAAAAATTAGTTTCTGAAACTCAATCTGAAGAAGTTTGTGTCTTAGTCATTCATAGACAAGGAGATAAACATTATGTGTACGGACTTCAAAGAAGATTCCTATTTCAAATTGAGTAATTGTAATACTATAATGAATGCATAAACTTAATAAATGCAACTTCATCTGAACAATTAAAAGTACAAAGACAAGAATATAGTATATAATATCATTGGGTCTAATTGACACAGTAAAAACCTATAAGTTTACTAGTAATAGTACCAGGGATTGTCTGGAGGAATTAGGCGTCGACTAAGATAATTTTTTTGCTGATATAATAAAGAAGATAACTCCCAAAGAAATCCACAGACTTAATCTCCGTTTTTGATTAACACACTTTCACGTAATTACTCAATACTCAAATGTTCTCTTCTCAAGAAGGTAATAATAACAGCTTCACAAAAATCCAAATATGGAGTAATGAGTGAGAAGGTAGGAAATACTTTAGTCTCTAGAGTGTTACCTGGCTAAGCAAGGTTTCTTTTATATGACTATATTGTACATTCTTAGATCAAAAATATGTATATGCTATACACTGGAGAGTACTATGTATACGCTGTCGAGACTACATGCAAAAAGCCTGAGAAAATTAATTTTTATGAATACATTGTTATTTCTTAGATGAAAAATGACTGTTTTTTATTCTTGTATGCAATTATACATTCATACAGATTAACTTTGCTTTATTAATTTAGATTTAAAAAATATATAAACTATTAAGGAATAAGTATTGTTATAAAAGTTTCTTTCTTCACAAAGAATAAGAGTCCAACCTATTTTAATAATAAGCTCTAAAAGCTAATTTTAAGACTGTTTCTCCAATAAAGAATTAGCTACTTAAAGGAAACAAAGAAATACTCCATGTTAACGTATTTTTCCTGTTCTTTCAGATATAAATTGCTTAATCCACTTATACATATGTAATCCATTGTATTATAAATTATGTTATAACGGGCCGTGCAGAATTATTTACCGATTTTTGTTCAGAACAAATCGCGGACAATAATGACATTTGAATGACTTGAAAAACAATTTATTCATACATTTCTAGAATAATAAAATAGTTTAAGATCAAATTTAATCAATGTAGCCACCACTTACTCAATGACACGGGTCAGACGATGTCTGAAGCTGCCAAAGACTTGCTGGATGTAATCGGCGTCCATGGAGGCCAAGGCCTTGTTGACAGCAGCCTTTAAGGCATTTATGTTCTTGTGTCGTTTTTTGCAGGCCTTGGTCTCCACGTGCCCCTAGATAAGGAAGTCTAGTGGGTTCAGATCTGGGCTCTGAGGGGGCCAGTAGTCCTTGCCCAAAAGTTCATTTTGTCCACTCCTGAGCTTTCTTTGAAGCGTGGGCGGGTGCACCATCTTGTTGAAAAACTAAAGGAGAGTTGCCGACTATGGATTTGATCCACGGAAGGACCTGGGACGCCAGAATCTTCACATAATCCCCCGCTATTAATCTGAGCCAGTGGGGAACCATACCGGCTTCATGGCCTTCCTGTTGGATCTCCAAACATCTCCAAAGCTCACAACACGGTCATTTTGCTTGTTTAAAACAGGATCGACCGTAAAAGTTTTCTCATCTGAAAAAATGATGATGTGCCCAGATGAGCTCTTGATATCATTCAAGATTTTTTTGGCACGCTCAAGAGTAATAATAGTAAAAATACGAAACAATCAGATTGGTTGCCACAAAGCCTCTTAAAAAGTATATTTACATCATCGGTAAATAATTTTGCACGGCTCGGTACTAAGAAAGCCACTTTGTATTAAAACACATGCTTTGTTATCCATTTCAGACCCACAAGGAATTGAAAAGAAAATTAGTCCATTCTAGATCTCTTTGATCATATTAGAAATAATTAAAACTAATTTTTGTGATAACTTCAATAGGTTCGCTAAAATTTGATGGAACACTGGTGTCCCTCTGGGGGTGAACAGTAATTTTTTATCATATATACACCAAATACTAAAGTTACGCTATGGACTTGAATTTTAGCATTTTTTAAATGTTTTGATATACTTTTTCTTTTTAATTCAATTCAAAACAAGTAAATATGCGTCCAATAGAGCTTGTTGTTCTTTACATGCAGTAGAGCAGGGGCACTCTAAAGCAGGGGTTCCCAAAGTGGGGGTTCCAGGAAACGGAGAACATCCCAGGAGATGGAGGGGATATAACTCCCCTCCCAATTTAGGAGTATTGCTTTGGAAAATTTATTTTTTTCAGGATGGAAAAAAATAAGAAAAAATAGTGGTGAAATTTTTTCTTTAGCACTAATTTTCCTAGAAAATAGCTTTAAAATTTATGCAGCAAAAACCAAATAATCTATTGGTATAAAATACATTCCATAATTTATATTCATATTCCAATGAGAGACGTAGGGGTTGCACATTGTCTTACATATATAATTTAAGGTTCGAACGTAAAAAAGTTTGGGAACCACTGCTTTTAAGAACAACTCCCTGTTGTACTTATGTGTTGTAAAAAATAAAAGCATTACCTATATTTCAAACAAAAAAAAGGATGCTAAATGTTCCCATTAACTTAATTAGAATAATATTACTATTATGTCTCATCGCCTAGATGAGGTGGCAGTGAGGAGTAAAAGGTACACTAGGCAAGGGATAAAGATAAAAAGTTACTATATTCTCTTGAGCTCTTCAGGTTTCGGAAGTAAAGGTCGACTGTTAATAAATGCTAAGTATGTAACTGAACTAAAGAGGTTTTGTTAGTTTTTCCTGCCTATTCCGAATCTCCTGTCCTTTCTACATAAGTAAACAGTTTATACATTACTCAAATCATTCATCATGAGTGAGCAAGAAGCGAAAAGGCATAAGATCTCGGACCTTCTGCATGTATAAACTGTGGTGGCAGAGATTATGGACATTGGAAGTGCTCCATATATGAAAAAGGATGGAAAATACATCTCAAAGAATGAAGGAAGTGGGAGACACAACTTGAAAAGGGGCTCTGAGTTTCTGGAAGACCTGAACAAGAAGATCAAGGAGGATCCCACAAAATCCACGAATCGCCTCTCTTAGGAGTTGGACGTGGACAAAGAGACAATCGGGATGGCTGTGAAGGAGAACTAGGGGCTGTACTCTTACACAACGATCCCACACCACCTGTTGTAGACAATCTGAAGGAAAGGAGACTGCAGAGATGCAAGAAAGTTCGTCTGTGGATAAAGGCAAATGGTTCGTTCATCAGTATGTTACACTTAAGTGCTTCCAGACGAGCACCAGTCTTGGCAATCCGACGATACACTTCCTCCAACGTCTTAAGGTGTTCATTTATTGACTTTGAAAAGATGAGGACGTCATCATTATAGACTTTCACTCTTGGGATTCCTCAAAAAGCTTATATTGCGCGGTCTTCACACTAGAAGGAGCCGACGTTTGTCCATATGGTAGGGTATTGTATCTCAAGAGCCCTAATGGGGTGTTGATATCCATTATCTCTTTGACTCATTGTCCAACGCGTACTGCTCATAGTATTGGACGAAGTCCAACTTTGAAAAATAGCTAGACCCGGCAAGATCTGTAAATAACACATCAGGGTGAAGGATACGGTATAAACGCTTATCCACAATGGAAGAGATCGTGGGTGTAATGTCAGCACAAATCTGCACATTGTCATTAGGCTTTAACACTTTTACTCTACTATAGGAGCCACCAACTCTAAAGATTGAACTCTACTTAGTGTCCCCCTATCTACATGACCTGAAGTTCATCAGCCACCTATTCACGCAGGGCTAGAGGTATGGGGTACACGCGTATGCAAAGTGGGTGTGCGTTCTCGTTAAGGTGGACTATTACCTTTATGTGTTTCATATGTGAACACCATTCTTAAAAAATAGACTTTTACTTCTTTCTTACATATTTCACTCTTTCCATGTGTTCTTGTAGGGCACGGCATCAATTAGGGTGGTTGGGTAAAGTAACAAAAGAAAAACTGAGGCAGTCACGAAAACCCAGCGTTGGTGGACCTACCTCTGAAATCGCAAAGCGTCTCGCCACAAAATTTTGCAACATCAGTTTACGTGCTAAGGTAGATGGAACCAATAATGTGGATCTTTCCACCCACAAGTACCAGAATAACCCCGTATTTTGCTCCTATTTTCTTCCAGTAACGTATTGACACGGAAGAATGTTTACATTGGACCCCATATCCAGTAAAAACTTGATCCTTTGACCATCAACATAGAAATATGCTTTCGCTCTCTCATCCTCTACCTTTGATTCTTGGAATGAGATCGATGAAGCCGACAAACTAGGGACTTACAGTAAATGGCAAAGTGACCTGTTTTGCCACACCGGTTATAGTCACGTCTCGTTGCAGGACACTCGGACTTAATAAATAGATGTCTACCGTTACAAAAGTTACACTTACGTTCTTTAGGTATGGAGTTTGACTTATATACTGACTTCTTCTTGAAGGGCTTGTGTAGACTTTTAGATCCCTTGCACTCCGACAGTAACACACTGTCCTCCATCTCCATCTCTTTGGACGGATTAATGGATGTTTCTATTGTCCTGACTTTTTCAATACTTCCTGAAGACTTAAGGAACCTTTTTCGAACGCATTTTGACGAAGTTTGGGGTTAGAGGTGTTCTTTAGGACATTACCTAAAATGATTTCGTCTTCAATTGACGAAGAACACTCGTTACATATGAATTTCCCGAACTTAGCTTAGCCTCTGAGTCCGGTGATGAAGTAATCAATGGGTTCCCCTATTACCTTTTTAATTTGGACAGCCTAAACAGCTCAAACATGAATGACTCAGCAGAACAGAGGGACTTCGACATCACTCTAATTACCGTTTCCCACTCATTTTCCTCCATCTCTAGGGACACGCTGAGGGTCTTGAACTATTTTTGCCCTCCCACTCTGGCACAGTGTAACAACAAGGCTTTCTTTTTCGTGGCAGACATTTCTCAAAAAAGTGAGGCATATTTGTTCAATTCGTCCATCCAGGACGCCCATTGGTGTCCCCTGCGAGCACTACTCATATCGAAGGCTTGAGGTTGGTTACCCACAAGATGTCCGTGGACGTTGGGGACAGCTTTTATTATTGTTTGAGGGGACTGTAGGACCAGCGGTATCAAAATTGATGCTCTATGGGTCACACCTGCATTGAGACAGGTGGTCTGGAATAATTGTTACTAATTCGGCCTTTTTCTTTCCTTCCAGCTCCTCTAGATCCTCAACCAACATCATTTCCACGTACGCGTCACGGAGCTCAGTGGTGTATTACCATTGACTTAATTAGAATAATACTACTATTATGTCTAGTCGCCTAGATGAGATGGCAGTTAGGAATACAGGAGACACTAGGCAAGGGATAAAGATAAAAGGTGAACTATATTCTCTTGAGCTTTATAAGCCACTAGTTTTAACACAAACGTGTACATACACAAAACGGTAAAATAATAAAGGGTAGATTTGCTAAAAGTATTGCATTAATATATCAGGAAAAACACGGGCTTAGATTGACCAGTCATTTTATTAAAATACACGACACTCAATATATCACACATACAAATATTATTTTACATAGTCAACTACTTCAGTTATGGTTTATGGGTACAGACTTAAAAAACATTTAAAAACTTTCTCTGATTACTTGTAAAAATAAAATAAAATTTTGTTGCCAATATACATTACGCCCTCATTCAAGAAGTTTAAATCATATGCATTGCTGGTAGGTATAAAAATATTGATGAGAAAAAATGTAATAACTTTGGAATATCTTATTTGTAAAAACGTTCCTTGTTTAACATAACTGCATGGCATATATTTTAGTATCAATTCCAAGTTTATATATAGTTCATATTTTTTTATAATCTACTGAGTCATCATATCTATATTAATAAAACAAAGTGTGTATTTCTATCTGAATTTTGTTGGTTTGTCTTCAAAGAACCCATTTTTAAGAATGAGCATATATAGCTATCGCTGAAGGTGTCATATTAGTATATATAAAAACTGGGGATACAAAACTTGCCGCATCATGACAAATTGCAAAAATGGGATTTAAATTAAATCAAGAAAAAACACTATAGAAAACCAATTTGTTATATGATTAAATTCTTTATTTAGCTATATTTTCAGTTTAATATGTCCTTCTTCAAAAGAAATAACAGTCTATACTCGCTGGTGAACAAATATGCTGCTCTTGACAATGAAGGGTGTGTACATGGCGTATCACGTCGTCATTATGGCACCTCAAAGCAAATCAAAATTTGGATGAGAGGCTGTGGCAGATAATCTACTCCAAGAACATTCAAAAATGCAAAGTTAAGGGGATTGAGGTCAGGGCGGTAAAAGGGTCCCAAGGAGGCATAACAGAAGTTAGCCATATTATAGCAGCATAATTTTTAGTTATTATTGGCTATATGGGACTTTCATTGACTTCTTGATGTTAAAGGCAGTCTATGAAGAGATATCAACTTCTTCGTAATGACATTGTTGGTAAAAGGTGGAACATCTGAATTTTTTTTGCTCCGACATTTTTTACACATAGAGACATGGGATAAAAGTAAAACTTGTTAATTTTTATTTTAAGTGTCATTTTATTGTGTAATCAAACATCCTAATAAAAATAATGACAAAAAAGTGTTTTTAAACGATACACCATATTTTGGATCCCCACTTTGTAAATTTACGTACCGGGTGGTCCATTAAAATTCGAATACTTACTAATTCAATGATAAATAAAGGTTGAGTGATTGAAATTAATTCATATTTCGATACATATTAAAGTATAAGCAATTAGTTACAAAACAAACAACAACCTGAGTTCTCTAGTTTACGTACAAGTCGAGAAAATGACACTTGAACGTGATCGTCAAATTTCCATTCGTGCACTCCAAGGAGTGGGGTGTCTCCAAGACCACTGTCTATACCGTCAGCAAGTGCGCTGGAAAGGGTTAAGGGCTCTCTCCAAAAAGCCAAACTAGATCCGGAGGTGCTAAAGAAAATATCCAAGGCCAATCCCCTCAAATTCATGAAGGATGCAATGCATGAAATCTTGCAGTTTCACACCAGAATGTTCAGAGAACTATCAAAAATGTTGAAAGAAAGGGTCTTGTGAGGGCGGAAATGCCACTTTTGATACCTGAAATGAAAGAAACCCATCTGCTCCGTTTCAAGAATCGTTTGAACTCTTTTTTGACACTTTTGCCCACCTACAGCCTTTTGATGCCAATCCTCGACTACACCAGGGGAAGGCCTGCAATATACGTCATCCAAACACCAATGTACCAAAGGCACTGTCAGCCAGCAGTGGGACGTCATGACAAAGAACTACATCCGCAGCGGGTGGTTGGCCTCCGGCTGCCTACGCCTGGAAGCCATAATTGACGCTAAGGACGGCTACATTAATGATTAAGAGAGATGATATTTAAATATTATTATTAATTTATTGGAATTCTATTTTTTAATTAATAAATTATATCTTGTTGAAATTTAAAAAGTGTTCAAATCTTCGTGGACCACACAGTAGGGTTGTAAATTCTCAATATTTTTTGGTGTGCGAGTTTGTTTATTGTTGGCATACAATAGCATAAATGATGATTTTTATTTACTCAAACTGTAATCAATATTATTTCATTCATAAGAGGAGAACTTCTAAATACTATGAAACCACGTGTGAATGTGCTCATGAAAAATGGTGAATATCACAGAGGATTTCTTGTGGAGTTATCTTCTATATCATAAGAACAAGTCTATATTATTAAAGCCGATTTAATGTACTTCATATTTCCTTTCCCCTTGTTCTTATCTTCTTGTATTTTCTTTTATGTATTAAAGTACTGTGTTTACGCATTATAAATAGTCTTGTATTTTGTAAATAAATTAGAGTATGGTTTTGTATTATAAAGAATACACATGATCTTATAAATAAGTGTTCTATTATTCCTCCACGTGATTTTTCCTCATGTCTCTCGGTCATCCTGGATCTCTCCTACTATAAATAAGTTTGTGTCTCTCCCTCGTCAAGACACAACAACAGAGTTTGTTTCTTTGTCAATACCTAACGACTCCGAGCAATACTGCTAGAATAATCATTTCAACAACATGCATTAAAGTACTTGGATGTTGATTTTAATCGTTTTTTAATATGTCTACTTACAAATTTATATTTTTGTGCAAAATCAATTGTTTTTATCGAACTTTTCCCTATAAGGAAGATTAAAACATCTTTTTTTTTGTAAATTTGCTATGAAAACAGGAAAACAAAAACTTATAGACGTGACTGATTTTATATACAAATCACGTATGATAAGTCCACAAATAAAGGTAATAAAACCTGCTTAATATTTTTTTTTTTCAGTCTACATACAATTAGAGATGGAATCGTTGTTAATGAACGAGGAACATTAAACAACTAATTAATATTTGTTTCAGCTTCTGAACTTTGTTAGAATTTAATGTTTTATGTTAAGTATAATTCATTTAAATATGTATGTATATGTCGATTTTATTAGATTTTTACTGTTGACATAAATGATTTTTTTGGAACAAAGGAGCTTTGAGTGACAAATATCCAATTTGATTCTGAAATTTTCTAAGGCATTCTATATATCAATACCATTTTTGTTCAAGGGTCTTATACGGAGTGGGACACAAAACTTGCATTAATATGTAATTACGATATACCCATGTGTTTTTTTAATAACGAGGCTTCCAAACACAAACAAGCGACAGCTGAAACAATAACCACAAGTTTTGTTTGTACTTCAAGTATAAAAATGTCGAAGCAACAGCAAAAAAAGCAACGCATGTGCAATCTACTACGGATCCGTGTAAGTACCGATAAGGCTGCAGAGCCTGTTGGCATCTCCATCCGGACTACCCGCAATACCAGGTGGTCCATTGAAATCTGAACACTTACTAATTCAATAATAAAGGAAGGTTGAGTGATAAAATTTACTTCATTTACCGATATATTAAAGTATAAACAAGTAGTTATAAAACAAAGCAAACCTAAGCTCTCTAACTTACGTACAAGTCGAGAAAATGACACTTGATTTTGAACCACGAATTTCCATTTCCGCACTCCAAGCCATTGGGCGTCTTTATGACCCCAGTCTACGCCGTCAGAAAGTCAAAACGTTGGGGAGGAAGAAGGGCTCTGTCAAAAAGGCTATACTGGATCCAGAGGAGTTAAACAAAAACAGCTCAGGCCAATACTCTCAAGTCCATGAGGGCCCATACAAAACAATATCGTAGTTTTCCACGAGACTATCCAGCGTACTATAAAAAAGTGGATGGAATAAGCCATATCAGGATGGAGAGGTAACTTTTGACAACAGGAATAAAAGAAACACATCTTCTTCCGAAACTCTTTTTGCCCCCTACTATATTTATACCAATTCCCTTTTTGGGTACATGTCGAGGTGGAAGCCATCATTACCGCTAAGGACAGCAATATTAATGATTAATCCAGCTCAGCCACGCATCTTGCATCTATTTATATTATTAATTTTGTTGTATTGTTTCTGTATTGTTAATTTTTAAATTATGTCTTGTTGAAGCTTAAAATTCAAAGTTTTCAGATTTTAATAGACCACTCGGTATCAAAAAGTCCATTACAATCCGATACTGTCAATAAGATTCAAATGTCTACAGGAATAATATGGCTGACTTCAGGTCTGTCTCCATGTGGCTCTCCTCCAGCCTTGACCGCAACCCCTTGGACTTTGTAGTTTGTATTATCTTGGAGAAGAATGTCTGCCACACTTCTCATCCGAATTTGGAATCTCTTCGAACTGCCATCATGATAGCGAGGGATGCCATGGATCGTCAAGAGCTTCCAATCTATTTTCCTGCGTTTTGAAGTTGTTATTGCTTGTAAATGAGGATATTTTAAATCAAAAATGTAGCTAAATAATTTAATAAACATATCACCTATTGTTCTTGAGTTGTTTTTTTCTAGATTCTATACAAATTAAGGTTTCCTAAATAGTCATCTTACTGCAAGTTTTGAGTCCTACTCTGTATATGTTTTATTAAAGGGAGAAAATACTTACTCTGCATCTATTAGTAAAAAAAAAAAAAAAAAAAAAAAAAAGTGATTTGTCACATTTCTTTACTGCCAACATTTTTTTTTTAAAATATGCAAATAAAAAACTCATTTGGAATTTTATGTGATTTTGTCTCTTAAATGCAACACAATGTATGATTTTGGTGAAAAAAAGAAAAAAATATATATTATAAGTGGCTCGTCAACACAATCAGGAAATCTAATAGGATTATTTTTGAGTGTGGATTACATTAGTATTAATCGTCGAAATATCGTCAATTTCCATCAAAAAATTATTTTTATTCTCAATCTCAATTAAAGTAACAGTATTTAATCGTCACAATAAAACAATGAGAAATTGTTCGAAAGAGCCATATCACGGCAAATATAGCCTTTGAAATAAAATAAAAGTAGTAAAATATAGCTAATAGATTATGAATCCTAACTCATCCCACCAATCTGACTACAAAGTTTATAATTGACCAAAATACGTCTTTGAAATATGGGTCTTTATGTATATATAAAGTAAAAAATAGATTTTTTTAGGAGCAATCTCATAACTCTTAGCAAGAGTTGCATTCCCATTACTATTTGTTGCCGCTGAAGAGATGTTTTCCTATAAGATATCATTGGTGTAAACCATTAGTATTTGTTGTAACGAACGAAAACTATGAAAGTCATCTTATAAAAAGAATCAAATGCATTTTAAATGTCTTGAAATAATTTAGTAATATATCAGTACTTATTATGAAAAATGAAAAAAACAATCATACTCCTTGTGAGCATGTGGAAACTGGCGATTTAAACCGTGGAGGGATGTTGTCTATATTTTAGGAACTAGATGGACGAATAAGGGCCCTCATTACTCAAATTGGACATATTTAAACTCTTTGGCTAACATTTGATGTCGCGAATGGCGAAAATTAATTCTTCAAAGGAGAGTAGATCTAAATAATACAAAATTAGTGTCAAAAATTATTTATACAGCTACAACTATTCAATCTGTTGTAGAAAGGGCGTTGAAGGAAGAGGATACATGGCTAGGCCATCTTTTTCACAAAAGTTACATTCCAACTCTAAAGAGACCACGTTAAAAATTACGGGACGGCTTAACTTTACAGTGTAACATTTTACCAAAAATATATGTGAAGACCTAATTTGAAGTGGAGATATCATTTAACTAACTCTGCATTATTTAGGATTTCAAATTTGGGATCAAATCTGTCTAATTGTGCCATCGGAGATATCTCAAGCGAATGGGCGCAGAGTCATATGGAGTAAGTCACCTAGCTACGGCTTGAACAGTACTGTGGATATTATTAGATAAAAATATTAAAAACTCCCTTTTTCAAAAAACTTCTCGCACATGAAGAGTTAGAACGAATTGCATTGAAGGATGAAATCATGATACTACATTTAATTGAGTCCACATAACATATTTTTTACTAAAAGGTTTATTTTTCTTCTGCAAAGAAAGGCATCTGTCCCTTGTCCCTTGGAATTTAAAATTTAATTTTAAGCCACTAGGATCTGTTGATGTAACAACAATTTGTTACTATTTTATCTCAAAACTAGGCGTACCACAAAAATAGAAAATAAGGATATTCAAGACATTATGTGGTATCTATGATGGAAGGAAGTTTACCTCACAATTCCAGATTTCAAGGAAAACAATCAACTTTGTCCATACCTGTAAAGATTGCGGCAAATTATTTAACGAGGAGGCGCATGCTTTTGTGGAGTGTTCTGCATTGGACATCTTGAGGGAAATGATAAAGTTAAATATAAAAATTAATGAAAAAGGCAGCTTAAAGACCACTGTGTTGTTTGGTCTTCCCTTTAGTCGTAAACATTGCTCCAATGAGGAGGAGGATTTAAAAGCGGCGTTAAGTAATTGCAAGACAAACACATCTTCAGAGATAAGATTCTGACCTTAATGATTAGACTGGAGGCAATCCCAAATAAAAAAATAAAAAAGTAGCTACTGACTCTGAATATAATTGGAAAATTAATAGTGGAGAGAAGAATGTGGATCCAGGGAAGACGTCAATGACCATATTCCACGGACTGTCATGCGGAACCCTTCTTCAAACACAAAACAAAAATGGTTTTGCTATATGATGGCATCTTTGAGCCTTTTCACGAATAACCCGATTCCAGAAAAGGAGAGACAGAGCCTTCTCTTTGTAAGGAAGTAAAACAAACGAGCCGGTACCTCTTCTACGTCTGCTCAAGGATCCTGTGAATCTGTACCATGTTAGGGGGAAAAAATAAAAATGAATACGGGTGGATGTGACCATACAGGACTGGATGATCGCTACCTCAAAGTCAACATACAATGACTAATACCATCTTATAATTTATATAAGCCACCCTACTTTTGCCATCGATCCCCATATCTAAAAATCTGTGGTTGTATTTATAATATTATTTTAATAACAATTTGTGATATTACCATATTAAAAAAAGTGTCAACATACAACGTATTTTAAAATTGACTTTTTAATCACACGTGTTTTGAGCATAGTTTATGCTATTCGATGTAAAGGATAATGCATTACTATAGGCTTCGAAACTTTTATTTAACGGAGCATAATTTTATTGAGGAGGTTTGATGACAAGGGGTCATGGAAAATGTATTGTTTTATGTTGTTAAATTTTTTTTTTTCATTTGTACCTATATATATTATGAAAATGTATTATTATGTTAAGATCTCAATAATAATAATTTAAAAAAATAAAGTAATTACAAGGCTCTCATAGCCCAAAAACTAGCTGAGGGATTGATCATTTGTGGCGTAGAATTGAGGAAGATTATTTTAAATGCGTTAAAAGGGTGGGAATATTCCGGTGATCTAATTTATTTTTTCCTTCCGCCTTAAAAAGACACTATAAAACCGTGGAATTTATTATCAAACACCAGATAAGATGTCGTAGCAAGGTTATAAAATAATAAATTTTCTTGGGGGGGATAGTGGTAACTTTTTGGAATGACTGTATTAAAACTTTTAAATGGAAATTTTGTCTCTGGGGCAACATTCTTTTCTTTTATGTAATTCCTATATGTTTACTTTTAAATCATTTTTAAGATACTTTCGTGTTTTTTCGTTTCTATTTCATTATAATTATATCTACTATATGTCTTCGATTTTAGTTGTGGTCTCAACAATATACTAACTTTTAACCTAATAATATTTCCTCAGCTCGATTTTGGTTGTGATCAATGTGTGTTTTGTTGTAGTTTTTTTTTTTTGTTATTAAATCATATCGCTGATGAGCTGTTTCTATTAAAGGTCTGAAAAAGGAAATTAACTCTAAGTTAAAAAAAAATCAGATTTTTTATCTTTCTTGATTTTTTTTGTAAGATTATTTTGATGCTGATACACCCCGTATTGTCCAATAAGGACACATATTTCAAGCAAGAGGACTATTTGTACAGATACGCAATCAATTGTTTTTAATCTAAAGATTTTAGTAATGTTCATATTTCAATAATTATTTTTTTTTAAATATGAATTCGAAGAGATCAAATGATTGTGATTAACAATTTATTAAAAGATAATGACGATTTAATTTTAATACATAATCGTGTTGCCGACAGATTTTAAAAAGATGATACATTAAATTTTTCACTTTTCAACATACACATCCTTTATTAAAAACAATTTATTGACCTGCGTATTCTTGATGAATATTCATATTATATTTCACTTCTTAAAGATGGCTGTATGGTTCCTATGTGTGGGAAAGAGAAATAGTTCAATTTTGTTGGAGTTCTATATCAACTAGTGTCGTTTAGTACCCATGTACACAAGTGATATCAGGGTACTAACACATTTAAAATGGTACTATACACAAATAATATTTGATACATTGTTTGCAAAGCTATTACGACAAAAAAAAAGTCCTACCAACAATGTAATCTTTCTAATAAATAAGTTGCCAGCAATGGGTTATCCGTCTTTCCTCGGGCCAAAAAGGGAACGCAAAATCACATTGAAAATATTTCATGCAATGTACTTAATATTTAGACCCTTTTGGTGCTGGAAAGCGTCAACCATAAAAAGTTGATTTATTGGCTTCTTCAACAAATTTTTCAAATACAATAGAATTATATTTCAATATGTGATTATCTTTTGGAATAATGAAGGTGTTTTTCCTCCTTTTTAATTATTCTGTTATATAGTAAAATAAATCATATAACTTACAATATAATACATATGTTCGTATTATGTTGTATTATAATTGAAAATTTAATATTTTCTGCAAGATATGTACAGTAATGTATTTCATATATCTTATGTGGCTCAATAAACCATCGATATTTGTATGAAAATTTCCATGGACTGACAGTTAAGAACCAGTCCCAAGGACCGGTTCTAAGACTTGATTGGACAGGGCCAAATAAATGAGGACCGACACCTTTTATGATGTCTGCAAGTGACTGAAGGTGGGTAAAGGGCTTTTGTATTCCTCATGAGGTTCACACAATGCAAAAAACCGCCTGACCACTTCCTGTGCGGGCTCAATTGTTCCAGCAAATTAAATACTGTCATCTCAAGGACTTCTCATGCTCGGGGAAGATCTATTTGTAGGAGGAAAGTGGCTGAAAGTGATCATATCCAATGATACAACATTTAATTAATTTAACTTTTATATGTGATACATTTTGTCTTAAGAGGCCATTTAATATTATGTAAACCTACTTGAAAATATATTCTTCCCTGTCCCTTATAGTAAATATCGTTTTCGGCCAAATGTCCCAAATAGTCCTTTGGCAAAATATCGTTTCAAAAGTTGTCTTTCAATGAAATGAAATTTGAAAATAATATTTTAGGACAATTGGCCTAGAACCTACAAAAACACTAGTCCAACGTCTTGGGGATTCTAATTTTTCAATCACTCAACTAAAATTTATATTAAAAATGTAGCTTTCTCTGTCCAAAGCTGAATAATTTCCCTTTTTTTTTATATATATATTTCTTATTCTTTTACCTATTTCGTCTCTGTTTCGAACTCATTACATAATGAAATTTTGACAGTCTGGTTTGAAATTTTGTGGATTCATTATTCCAACAGAAAATTATTTAATAAATTTATTTAATACTTTTCATAATAATAAATAATGCATATGTTTATTTTAAATGTCAAAAGGAACATCCCTTGTAATCAAAAATACACAATAATGACGTATAAATATCATTTAAATATATATTAGGACAAAATATCATGGAATCAAAATGTCCTAAGGTAAAAGTAAAGAACAATGTATTTTCTGAATATATTTGTAGTTACCTTGTTTGTTTAATGGTTTATTTATTTATGATTAAATATTAGGTTCTTGTAAAAAAACAAATATATATATGTTTTTTTATTTTTGAAGCATTTAACAAACAAGTAAATTATTTTAGGTATATGATGCTTATGAGTCCATCTATGACACCAAAAAAATTAGTAAGCTTATTTCATTTTGATATGTAGAATTGATGGTTTCTATTTGATTTTCAATCATGATTGAAAAAGTATTTTCAAGGGTCAAATCGTTTTATGTATGTAATTTCAGCGAGATACTTGTCCTCACATAATTTTTGCAGACAAAATTTGGACGCAAACTCAAGCATTGCAGGCTATTTAGAAAAGTATGCAGGCGTATTGGCCCACTACTGTATAGAATATACAGTAATAACCAAAATTTGAACAAGCTTTAAAAGGGAGAGTTGGTAGTAGACTTACAAGTCTGACATTTCTACAGAAGTTTAATGATTTTATGAACAAAATTGAGGAGTAAATTTTTTCATATTTACTTTTGATGTCAATCATAACGCAATTAAAACAAAACAACATTCTAATTTAGCTCCATGCGGGAATAGAGCATAGAAATAGAAAATCTATGTCAATTTGATGACTTAAATTCCAAATTTGGGTTTGAGTGTTTTGGAGAAAGATAGGTTCAACTTTAATTTGTTTAGATTTTGGTTACAAACACATAGTTATTAAACACTCAATTTAAGTAATTATTTTACTAAATGAACCAAATTATCATATATCATACTTATGAACAAAGTATACTTTACAATACGCAACATATATTTACTAAAATCATATTTTGTATTGTATATGTATGGAATAATACCATTAGTTGATATAATACATTGAAACAACCAACGACCACAAATAAGAAAGCCACGTAATTATTAATGATATTTGGTTTACATTTGTGTACTAATATCCTTAGAAAATGTTAAGACATGCATAGCGAATACAAACAATTATTTATTAGATATAAAATGGAACAACAACCTTTCATACGCACGGTCTTTCTAAGCTGGTAAAAGTGATTACATATACATATTTAGAAGTAGAGGATTCCTTCCTTCTAATACATGTTACGGGGTTATCTTAAAAAATATATACATAGACGTTACAACTGTATTTGTTCTCCTTTGCTATACAAATGAATTCAAGGGTAATCTTTTTTACTTCTTAGGTTTTTACTAGTGATGGCTTAAAAGACTATTCGAACTCGGAAAAAGCTCTACTTTTTCGAGAAAATCCTTCAGATATATTATTTGAAAGACTCTACTTAACTCAAATGATTTCAGTTTGGAATACTTTAGTATACAGAATGGGGACCCAAAAATTGTAGTAGTATAAATAAATTAGAAAAAAACGTAATTTATATAATTAAGAAAAGACAACTCAAAGCCAATTTGTGAAATGTTTCAATACTGTTTGCGGCTACATTTTTTATTATATATCCCTCCTTCACAAGCAATAACAGCCTCCTGGTAAAAATATTGCCAGCTCTAGACGACAAAGGATGTACCAATGTCTTACCAAGTTTTTAAGAAGGCAACTCGGAGCGAATCCAAATTTGGATGAGAGGTGCAGCATACCTTGACCAGACTATTGATTGAAAGCATTTTTCCCGAAAGACAATTCGTCACAAGAAAATTTGGCAAATGCCCGTTTTGCTGCAGGAAAATTTGCTGTGTATACAGTTGTCCGAAGGGCCATTTGGAATATTTCATAGAAATATTATTTTGAATATATTTATATATAAAATTGTATATTTTAAATTCAATTTAAAATATACTACAACGGTAAAGATTCGACCCACACACTACTGGGTTGTATTTCTATAATGATTACTGATGAATATAATTTAAAAAAATATTTTTTTTCTTCAAAATAAAAGTAATTAATAACATATATAGATAAAAAACTATAGTTAGTTATCATTCAGTCATTTTAAATTGAATTAAGATCTACTTTACTTGCATATTAAATATCATATTTTGACTAAATGCCCTAAATATACATTCGGCGAAATGTCCCTAATAGACGTTCGGCAAAAATGTCCCTAATAGACGTTCGGCGAAATGTCCCTAATAAACGTTCGGAGAAATGTCATTTGGAAAAAATGTTTTCGCCAATTGTCCTATAACCGCAGCTTTTCCAAGACACTACAAATGTAAAGTCCAGGGGGTTAACGTGTGGGAATGGAGGAGGCCCACAATAAGGCATACCAGAATTCAGACATACCAGAATTCAGACATATTACTGCTGCAAAAGTTTTAGTTATTCTTAGCTGTATGGTGCTGTAATTAACTTTTGATGTTGCAGGCAATGTGAATGGATATGGCAACAGTCTCTGCAGCTATCTGGACGCTGACACCGGGACGTAAGCGATCGTACACGCATTGCCTTTTTTGTTATTGCTCCAATATTTTAAAACTAAGATATATTATATATATATAAATTTTTCATTTTTTTCGGCAGTCGTTTAGTTGCATAATTAAACCCATAATTAAATATAACAGAGGATAAAATCGACATTAAAGGCTACTGCAAGTTTTGGATCCCCATCTTATGATTTTCAGTTGCTGAAAAAATTATTTGGGATTGAGTGATCACAAGATTCTTTGCAACCGTGAAGGAGAACAGGCCTTTCCAAAAAAAATTGAGCAAATGCTCAAAAAATCGAACCTTAATGAATATTTCATTACTTGAACTCGATAGTTATAACTCGAATCCAAAACTATTTTGTTCAAGCTATATGTACATTCCAACTTTCTCACATGGGTGTATGTAATTCAAGAAAAGTCTACTGAAAATAATCATCTGCAGTATAAAAAAATAAAAATAAAGTGGAGAAAGATCTGGGTTTGAGAGAGAGAGGAGTCCCATATTGTCATATTCTTTTAAAGAAAGTAAATAATTTAAATTTTTGACATTAGTGTTGTGATTGATTTTGGTTTTGATACCAAAATAGGGTTCGGTATTTTAGTATTTTTTCATACTTTTTGGACTAAAAATATATAATAACTTGTCCTAACATATTTCTGAAAACAATTTCGCTGAAAGACAATTTTTTTAAATTATTCTCTTGTTAGTTTTATAAAGATAAGTTTTCCCGGCGTTGCCTGGGACATTAAGCAATTGAAATTAACAAATTATTCCTCTGCTTAATATAATTGCATTTGGAGAGATAATAGTCGGATTAAAACTCCTGACACGATCATCTATACAGACGGGTCTAAAAACAGAAATAGAAACACTGGTGCTAAATGGCCACTGACCAAAGGTGATACATAAATTTGTCATTCCTTGGCTTCATTGAATAAAGAGGCTTCTGTGTTTCAAGGAGATATTTCCGCCATGTATGGAAGAATTGCAAAGTGCAGACCATCTCATCAATAGATACCCCATCCTATCTTACGAGAGCCATCAAGCCATGAATGAGGAAAACGAAGACTTTTATATTTTAAAATTTATGATATGTAAAAAAATTAAAAATATTTTTGAACAAATTTTTATTGTTAACTAGGTTTTAGAATCTGCTGTGGTAACACAAACACCCTGTTGTGGTGTCGTGTTTATAAACTTATATTTGTATAATTTTATTTTATGTATGTATGGCAATCAGTAATAAATATTTAAATAACTCCTAAACTAAAACAAAAAATAAATACTGTCAAATTTTAAGAATTATTATCGCTGCATCTTGGTATTGATATTTGGGTCTTTCTTTTTTTATAAGGAGATAGAATATGTTGGCCCATTGTTCCCCGGAACATTATTAAATTAAAATTAGTTATGTATTCTTTTGCTTTCTAATAAAACAAAAAATAAAGACGTTAAAATTTTAAGAATTATTCTCGTTGCCTGTTTTGCACACTTTTTTTAGAAGGAGATAGAGAAAATTTACTCTGCGTTGCCTGGAACATTAAGAAATTAAGTCTGCCAAATTTTAAGAATGATTATTACTCCGAATTTAACGGAAATTACCTATAAGTTATTCAGAACAAACAATATTCTTGTTAAATTATCTAGTAAGTCATTTGTCCTATTCTGACTTCTTCTTCTCTAAATCTTATAATCTCCTTTAAAAAAATGTTTGAAAAGATATATGCCATCATTATTAAAATTTTAAGTTCTTTATTTTCTTATAATAGAAAATAGTCTTATGTTAGTCAAAATATTCGTTTTTGTATCTTAAAAGCAATATATATATATATAGCCTTGGCATTTATCCACCCAAATGATCATCTAAAAAAAACCAACTATGGCCGAAGCAATTATACATTCAAAAAGGTTCATTAGTTTTCTTTCAAAAAACACACAAAACTTTTTAACTTGTCTGCGTATAACAAATAATTTCCTTCAAGCTTACATTGAAGCTTGGAATTCAAGAGATGTCAATAAGGTGACGTGTTCGACCATTAATAACTTAACGGGTGTAAATTATACCACTGAAAAGGGGGGCATAAAATAATTCAACTCCTTAATTACTAATGAAGATCAGATACAGGGCATATTACAAGTAGTCCAGGACCATCGAATGACATCTCCCAATTTAAAAAGTCAATTTACTAGAAAAGATTGTTATAAATAATTGCTTCGACAACTCAAAAAAAAAAAAAAATTATATTATATTTTGTCTATTTTTTGTTTCATTTTTTAAACAGATTATTTTCTTTTATAAATATTGAACCAAAGGAATTGACACCTTTTATTTGTAGGTTTGCCTGACTAGGCATCATTACTATTTTGAGAGCTACTACGGAAATGGATTAGGAGTGTGATAAGCTATAATATAACTTCACTACTCTACTGACCGATTAATGATATATAGTTTTTTACATATATTTTTTTTATACGTTGGGAAAAATTAATTTCATATTTCTTTCATTGCGCCATTTTTTTCAATAAGTATATTTTGTCAATTATTGGCGACAGTATTGTGCTTGTCCGGTTCCGTCGTGAATTATCTTCCGTCGCGTCTGTAGCTTTCATTGGAAGAAATTCTCCATCTTTTAGATGTATACTACCTGAAATGGAAAAACATGTCATTTCTGAAGCAAATTACTACTTGCGGGGAAAAAATGGATCACTTACGTAAATATCAAGCAACAAAGATCGTCGTTGAAATCCAAAAATTCCTCCCAGGACGTGGCAAGCCAGGATTGACTGCTAGAAAGATGATGCTTTGTGTTTGGTGGGATTGGTTGTGAATAATCTACTTTGAGCTGCTCTCTTAGGGTGAATCTCTCAATTCTGCCATCTACTTTGAACAACTCGTCCGGTTGAAGCTAGAGATCAAGCAGAAGCGGCCAGCATTGGTGAAAAGGAGAGAACAAAAACATAATCATGACAACGCCGGGCCTCATACATCTTTGACGACGCACCATAAGCTGCAGTAGCTCGGATATGAAGTTATTATGCATCAACATTACAGTCCAGACCTGGCACCGAAAGACTGTGCCTATTCTTGTTTATGGCCAACGCGCTTAGGGGTACAAATTCGGCTTTAATAGAGGCCTGTAAAAATTGGCTGTTCAAGTGTTTGCCAATAGGAACGAGGGCTTCTATGAAAAGGCCATTATGAAGTTGTTCTAGTTGGCAACAAGTTATCTAACAGAACGGGGTATACTTGCCTTAAATTGGATGATTGTAAAACTTCTTATAAAGCATTGAAATTATGTGGGGAAAAAATCCCTAAGTTATTATTTGGTTTAAACACACTCAATTTATGAATTCATCAAACGGGTTTTTTCCTGGTTTTTTAAAGTTAAACTGGCTTTTTAATGCCACTAAACATGCTGAAAATCATGTAGAAAAAGTCATATTCAGACATGCTTCTTTGATATAATTTTAATTATCGAAAAATTTACAACTATGCATCCAAAGTTTTTCCCAACTTTTTTTTTTAGAGAAATTTGAAAATGATTTATGTCCTACCTAAAATTAATTAAAAAGAGTTCTTTTAAAATTAATTAAGGAAATAACCTTAATTGTACATAGAATATAAGCCTTAACCCAATTTCTGATTATAAAGTAATGTTTTCAAATTAGTTTTCGGGACAGGAAATTCTCTTTTTTTTTAGGTACAGAAGTATATTAGCAAATATTTTTACCATGCTGTGTAATTACAATAATCAAAAGAAATGATAGTATAATTTTTGTAATGCCATTAGCCCAATTACACAAAAAGTATTTATATAATAGCTTTTGAACATTCTATTTGTGTAGTTCGACTATTTCGTACACAAAAATATCATGAATACAATTAGAAATTGGCGTTTTTTGTAATTATTTTCTCTATTTCTGAGAATAATTTATAGAAATTATTTGTTTTTAATCATCTTTTAAAGAAAAAGAGGGGTGAGAGTAGGGTAGGGAAAGAAAAAAAAAGTGAACCTTTAGTTTAAAAGAAGACCCAGTCGTCTTTTATTTTTTTATCCCAATCACACCATGAGACTTTATTTACTAAATTTATATATTCATATTAAACAAATATTAAAAAGGAATTTGTAAGTAATAGATATCTGCAGACAACAAAATTGGAATTTGTTTACTTTCGAACCTTCTCCGTTTGCAAAAAATATGCAAACACAGCACTAGTTTTAGGGCCTTTGCATGAATAACTCGAATCTAAAAGAGAAAGACTCGTCGTTTTTGGAGCCGGTGAATTTAACTTTCATAATTTCTCATTCTGTCAATATCTGGACTTAAAAATAGTTTATCTTTGTTGGATTTTGTAAGAAAATACTCTATACTAGGGCTGTTTATTTCCATTGAAATGTTCTTTGAGCACGGTCCTGAAAAATATCGGGATCTGTCTAGTAAATAACAAATTTAAAATTTAATTATATCTTTGTTTTTTTTGTGTGGGCAACCTGAATAGTGAATTTTCGTTTCTTAAGGTGAAATCATTATTATGTAATCCCTAAGGAGTGAAGATTATTTTCCACTTCAAACAACATACAAGCTATCATTGATATACCAAGTGGTCAATTAATATCTGAACACTTTGAATTTTAAACTTCAACAATATATTAATTAACAATATAATTTCAACAAAATTAATACTATCAATAGATGTGTGTCTGAGCTCTCTTAATCGTTAGTGTATCCGTCCTTAGCGGCAATGATAGCTTCCAGGTGTAGGCGAAAGTCCTGGAAACCTTATCCTCTGTCATGACGTCCCAGTACTGGCTGACAGTGCCTTCGAGGGCCTCTGTGTTTAGATGACAGACACTAAAAGCCTTCTCCTCGAAATGCACCCAAGATGAGTCAAGAGAGTTGGTATTAGGGCTGTAGGGGGCCAAAAGTGTAAAAAAAAAAAAATTCCAAACATTCATTCAAAAAAGTTTTGCAACGGAGGAGATGCGTTCTTACATTGCTGTATCAAAAGTGGCCTCTCCACCATCACAAGGCTCTTTCCACCAACTTTTTGATAGCTTTCTGGATAATCTTTTGTGAAATGCCGAGATATCTTGTATAGCTCTCATCGACCTCAAGAGATTAGCCTATACGGCTTTATTTAACTCCTCCGGATCCAGTTTGGTGTTATTGAAGGATCAATTTTACTTTCAAACGTTTTAGACTTAGTAATGGCGTATATGGTGGTCATGGAGACTCCCAAGTGATTGGAGTGCGCAAATAGAAATTTGTCGATCCTGTTCAAGTGCAATTTTCTTTACTCGTATGAAAGCTAGAGAGCTCAAGGTTGTTTTGTTCTGTAACTAATAGCTTATGCTTGAATATATCGAAATTTATATAAAATTTAATCACTCCACCTTAATTAATAATTGTTCATATTTCAAGGGACCCCCTGGTATATGGACCCGGATTTAGAAATTGCATGTGCACACAAAAACGGAGAGAAACTGAGGATTTGTTGTGGAGTTATAATTGTATGTCCTTGTTGAACTTAGAGTATAATTGAAAATTGACATCTTAGTAATTATTTCGTATATTTTTGAGTACTTCCTTTTTCCTACACAATTGTGTGTAGCTGATCTAATGAAATGTCATTCCAACTAAGCAGATCTCCTCCAAATCATTCTTAAAATTCTTAGGATTTGAAAGTTAATTTTTGATTTCCCTGAGTGAGTATTGAAACTACACACATTTAGTTATCGAGAATATTTCTTGAGCAGACTGTCCATGGAGCTACATCGCCCCATTTAATCAATTTATATCTAGTTCTATAAATATATACTCTAAAATTTGATGTTCTTCATTAAGACAAAATCAAAATCAAATAAAAACAATCGCTGGATAAAAGTTTGAAGGAATTAAAATAACTTATTTTATAATTATTATTTTAATGACATAAAATAAGTAGATGAAATAAAAAAATAAAAAATTTCTAAGACATTTATTCCAAAATTTAATTTCCTTTGTCAATTCATAACTATTTTACTCTAAAGAATCGTCCTTAGTTTGATAAACTAAGGGGTACATTGCACAGGGTGGACTTTAAATTAGTAAATACTGTTAATCAAATAACTTCAAATTAATTATATATAACTTTTATAAACTTACAGATACCATTGTATAATTTTTTTAGATATATTATTTATAAATTGTCTACAAATTTGGTGATTTTTTTTTTTTTTTTGGTATTTATGAGACAAGAGAGAATAAATAGAAGATCGAAACTTCTTAGTTATTTCAAATATGGCACAAGTGTTGCAAGTACTCAACCTGCATTCAGAGCTAGTGCATTGCCTTTAGCCCTGACGACACATACAGGGATGGGAGTTGTTCTCGTGCTAAAGGGGAATGGGCACTGACAACCTCTATCTTTTAGTCTCGGGCTCTTTCAACGGCACAACAGAAATGTTCTACGTTTGAAAGGGAATTATTAAGTGTTAAGGAAAGCATCAAACATTCTCTATGGGCATTGGATGGACAAATTTTTAAAAGTTTTCACAGATAACAAACCTTTAGTCACTGCGATTGACATTCGCAATCCCTCCTCGGCACCAACATAGTTCTGTACTTTTGCATTTATAGCAGAATTTAGTTGTAAAATCGAACACGTGTCTGGAAAATTAAATCATAATGCAGCCATTCTTTCTAAAAGTATAAATAACATCACAATAGGCATAATCTTCATTGAAAATATAATTGAGGATCAAAAGAAACAGGAACTAAATTTACTTAATTTTAAAATTAAATCTTCTTTTAAATACATTGCAGGAATCCTACTTGCTGGTTTTGGCAATGTTGACGCATTTCCTGTAGTTGGGGCGTCTCCAGAATTACGTCAAAGAATCGTGCATTTTGTGCAAAAGGACAGGTATCCGGGATTAAAAGAAACGTTAAGGAGGGTTACACTTTTTTTGGCTTGGCCTAATTTGCAAAACGAAGTCAGAAACTTCACTAAAGAGTGTTTAGCGGGTATGAAAAACCAAACCTTTCAGGAAATCAAAACCAACGTCGTTTTTTGATCCTCCATCTGAAAGACTTTCCTTTATTCACGTAGACATAATCGGTCCATTACCAATAATCCAGGGACAGCGCTATACCCTCACTATTATGGATCGCTTCACAAGTTGCCTAGAAGTGATAACTATTCCAGATATAACTTCCGAGACACTAGCCAATAATTTTTTGAGTGATTGGATTTTGAGGCTTGGAGTTCTAGAAACCATTGTGTCTGACTGAGAAACACAAGTCACAAGTTCATTATGAATGGTTGTTTGCAGGACACTTGGGATTGCAAGCAAGAACACAACCTCGTATCATCCAGAGTCCAACAGACTCATAAAAAGTTTCTGCAGATCTTTTAAGACTGGGCTTGTAGCATGAAGACTGGATTAATGCACTACCTGTAGTTTTATGGGGATTGAGGAACTCAGTGTGAATAGACCCGGGTTCTAAATATTCACCTTTTGAATTACTCATAGGTCACTCGGGATCCATGTCCGTTAATTTCTTTAATGCGTCCACCTTTCCTTCTGGCAACCTCAAAAGTTTTTATTTTCGTAAAAAGGATGAGAAATTTTGGTACATCTGAATTAAGACCCCTGTTAATATCAGCTTCCTGTTTTAGAATTTTGGAAGGAAAAAATTAATTTCTGCTATTGTACATTTAAAATAGCATTCGTTCAATGAAAATATTATAATTATATTTAAATCATAGATATTTATTTCATAAAATCAATTTACACCAAAGAAGGGTAAGAATGCTTCTTTCAGAGGGAGATGTTAACACACCCACCCCTTATAAAGTAATAAATAAAAAAAAAGAAACAAGGCTACACATCAACCGTTTTTTCTTTTCTAATCCGTAAACTTTGTTTTTTCTTCACAAACATCCTGCTATAGTGATGACATCTCCTCTACGATCGACCTATTTTAAGGCATATTTTATTATCAACAGAGCGAAGTTAGTGATATAACCAATATTCCTCCAATTGTGATCAGGACCCACAGGTTGGGAACCACTGTTTTGTAAAAACTTATAGTCATCTTCCATACAAATAACTTATACCAGCATTAAGTTTATTCGATAATTTTTTTGTTGTTATAAAAAAATGTGGTTAAATTACATACTTAATATATATATTTATTAAATACTCAAATTTAAGGCTACATTTTATGATGTTAGTTATAATGTTCCATAAAACATTATCACTGAAGTCAATGATTGCATCATAATAGAAGGAGAAGCCTTTTTCCTTTCAGGTTTAAAAAATATGAAATATGACGAATTTCATCCTTTGAAACCTCCGTAATCTACGTGTGATATTTCACGACTGAACCGGCCATGGGCGATACTATCCGGATTTTTTTTTTTTTTTTTTTGGTGGGGGGAGAGGGGCCTCCTGCATCAGAAACTTCAAGGCAGATCAAACCCTGCTCGAGCTGTAAATTTGCTATTATTCATTTGTCTGAAGCTTGACGTTGAATTTATTTTGAAAGCTGCGTGTTAAAAGCTTTTAAAACCATCTTTATAATGCATTAATCATGTTGAGAACTTGAATCTTTATTTAAACTTGAAAATGCACGCTTTTTCTTCAGAGGCTCATAGATAGCTCGAAAAATAATGAATTTAGGATGTATTGCCCAAGGATGTTTCGTCTTGGGAACTTTTGTCGTCATATTTATAGTATGGCAAAAATATATATTCGCACATATAATTTAAAGTTTGAAATGACTGTCTCTCCACCCGAAGTAATTTTTGCATTCATTCTCGAATTCACATTGCAACTTAATGAAGATGACTTCTTGCTATTCGACAATGGGCAATTTGATGAGGATTTTGGAACAGTAAGGTGGATTCTAAAACATGTATATTTTATACCTTTTCTTTTCGCATGACTTCCATCTAAATTGCAGGAGGCATACGGCCACCTCTTCCTAACGTTGAAGGTACTATATGAAGCTCTGGAACTGGAATCCTTAATGATTGATTTTGAAGAATTCATTCGGGAATTCAATTGTCCTGTAAGATAATGAATGGCAAAGAACTTTAAGTGAAGGAAAACCCATTTTAAGGCCGAATAAATAAGCACGAATGTACATTTATGCTTAAATATATATATGAGGGTAAAAATACCAATGTGCGAGACTTCCTGGGCGAAGCTTCTGGTCACCAAGAAAAACAAATCAAGAATGAGAAGAAATATATCATTTTATAGGTAAAAGTTGTTGAAATAACTACCCACCTCAAAAACACTCTTTATCGTTGTCAATTTAAGATAACGTCATCACAATATTATTACGATAAAACTCCTTTGTGAAAATTAAGTTTAATAGGTAATTAATGGTAGTACACAGCATTGCTCAGAGTAATTATCTGTCGAATAACAGACAAACTTTGCTTTAACAATATAATCTGTTTTCCCCTCAAGAATGACAATATAATGATAAGGGGTTGAGAAAAAAATAGTCCTTTTATGAGATGAGGGAGGGAGGACTTTAGTCTCTAGAGCGCTCAAGCCTTCAAGTTTTTCCAAAATACCTTTTTTGATGATTTTGCGTAGTTTTTGTACAAAAAGTATAGATAAAACACACCATTGAGTGCGAAAAAAGACATAAAACTAAAATATAACTATTTTTGAATAATACTTTTCATATATTTTATTATTTAATTATCTACATTTTCGACGTCCATATTACCAGAACGGAAGAATTAGAACAACAACTTTGCTATTGCATTCGATACTATATTGTTTCCATAAACAGCACATTTCTGGGTCGCCTGCTCCACCTTTTCACCTTGGTCTTAGTGATACTGAAGAATGTATCTAATTTTCTCACTTTTACTTCCATGTTGGAACGCTGTAACACATCACTGGCTTCCCCAAACACAAAACTGTAAATGAACTTTTTTTAAAGTGTACGCTCAACCTTTAAATTTTTTTTTTTGATGCATTGTATTAATCATGAGATATAGCTCACCAAATACATCTAGCGAAAACGCTCATAACTAAACTTTTACTTAACTTAATATGTATTAAGAATATTGCACATATGAATCTTGAGACAAATATTCGTATTTTCCTTCTTTATAAGTATAAGTTACAAGTAATACATTTGCTTTACACGACTACTTTTACATGGGATTATATGGGTCAAGGGCTTATGAATGTCAATTCCTACAACTGTGTTATTCAAATAATCTTAAGACGAATTGACGTATTTATTATGAATAGCTTCAGACAAAAAAAAAACCTAATTACTTTATTCTCTGTAAACTAATTTCATAAATCTATACATTCCAAAAAAACTTCATCCCCAAATAATATTAATTAATTAATATAACAATATTGACAATCATATTTCCTCAAAAACTCAGTGGTCATGAGCACAATGTTAACCACACTTGGACAATCCCAAAACAGCTGTCTCTAAACTGGACTTACAGAATGTGCACTCTCTCTCTTTTTCTTCGACTCTAGATTTATTTGTAAAAAGGGTAAAAGTAGCCATCTTCTAGTGGAACCACTTTTCTTTTGAGTCCATGAAAGTGTTGCAAAATACTTTTATTGAGTTTTTCAGAACGTCTTCCGATGGTTTACAACCTAATCGAAGAACTGTTTACGCACCAAATCAGCCGGAGAACAACAATTTGGCTTTCAATGGCTTTCATGCAGACACATGAAATAACTATGGTTTCTAACCCCATGTAGAACGGGATGGGGAGGATGGAATAAAACTTTGTGTAATACGGCTTAATTATTTTATTCATTCTTTTAATATGCAAGACGGTCGTTGGTGTGGCATCTGTGGACTCGCTCCACACTTGTCTAACTGTTAAAAGTCCTGGTGCCTTGAAGAATTCATCTCGAGTGTTCAACCTGTAGTTGAAGTTCAATGGTTTGTCTAGGCCCAGCATAGGAAGAACTGAGTCGACAATTGATTTCTAATAATAGGTCATTTTCTTCCAGTAAGCACTAACCATAATTGAAGACTAGAACAGCTCAGCAGGGCCCATGAAAATTATTTCGTTGAACGGAAATCCCGTATTCCTTTTAAAATTGTCTTTCAAGCATTTTGCCCGCAAATCCGAACAGCTTCTGAGTCTAATCAGCCACGTAAAGTTTAAAAATTTCCACATGGCTTCTATATTTTTTAGACCTATGCCCACGATGAAATTGGAGCATACTGGCGACTCTTTGAAAGATAAGCTCACATTGAATCCCAAATAAATTTTTCTTGGATGATCTGCATTTTTTCTTTAGTTCCACATTTTTAACCCACCCAATATATTTATATGGTGCCTATCGTACCACGAAGTATTACTAGAGATGCCGATCACTTCATCCTCTTTTATTATTGAGACTTTAAGAAGAGTTGATCTACTGGAAAACTTCAACAACGGAAAACATATGTTCAAAGGCTCTTCCAATAAAGACTTGGGGGCTCTGAAAATGCTTCCAGGATCCCAAACCCCGCTCTCATATACAAAGTGATCTCTACAAAGGAGGAGTAATATACATTTTTTGATAATGGTCGATTTCGATGTACCGTTGACTTTCCATCATCTTATTTATATATATAACTTTTTGAAGCTTATCCTGAATCAAAAGTTGTTCTTACATTAATGGACGTCCAAAGCTGGCTTGATTCTACCTACTCCACCATCTTTAACGATAATGAAAACTATCAAATACCCTGGATCTATTACCTCACCGGATTAGCTCAACGCTATAATGTATTTGTTCACTCTGTTTCTGCTTCTGTTCATTTGTGCAACATTAATTTCAGCGACTGTAATCTTAGCAAGATTCATTTGAGCAATTATTTATTTGTGGTATTATAGTTTCAATGTTGGTTGAAGATGAACTCACAAACGTGGATGTGGCACTTGATTGGCTATTGCAGCAAGGAATTATTTACAGAATTTTGGAGGTTTTACTCCTAACCAGTTAGTTGTTGGTTTTATCACGAATTATCCATCATTGGATGTTAATATGCTGCCTGTAATGGAACCAACAACTCAATCAGAAACAGTGAGAAACAATTTGAATGCATTACATTCAACTACATGTGAATACATGAAAAATGAATCAAATGTCAAAATTTAACGGGCTCTTTCGCATAATATCAGAGATAGAGCAACAAAAGATCTCAATATTGGTGATATGGTATTTTACAAACGAAATAATTACTCGAAATGGAAAGGTCCCGTTAAAGTTATTGGAAAAGGTAGTCAAGTGTATTTAGTACGTCATTGTGCTTACTGAATAAGATGTCATGTTTGTGTACTGCAAAAAGATGTGAAGATGCGAAAAAATGTTGTAAAAGAAGATGTTCCAATGATTCAACAAAAAAAAAATGTTGAAGCCCGTATTGATCATGATCATAGTTAAATACAAACAAACGTTGAAGAAGCTCGTGATGATGATACCGAAGAATATCATTATGGTCGAAGACAAAGAAATGTTGTGGAAGCTCGTATTGAAGATCAAAATGGCTTCCTAATCCTAATGTACAGGTTTAAATAAGGTGTATGTCATCCACGTAATGAAGAATAAGTTGTTTTTGAAAAGGATCAAAACTGTCGAAAGGCTGGAGGGAATTCTGGCAAATGGTTCAAAGGAAAATTTATTTGCAGAGCTGGCAAAGCCAATGGAAGATATAGAAGGTTCCATAATATCAGAAAAAATGGTAGTATTGAAGAATATTGTGTTGATATAGATACCTGGAAGGAGTTTAAGGTGGTAGAAGATGATCATGAAGTATTGTTTAATATTAACTCTGGAGAAGTGAAGAGTGCAAAAAGAAATGAAATTAGCAATTGGAAAGTGGAAGGTCAAAAAATTATTTTAACGAGATGAGTGGTGATAGAAAATATGGTACAAAACAAGTGAATCATAAAAGCAAGACTAGTAGCAAGAGGATTTGAAGAAAAGGACAATGAAATCCGCAAAGAATCACCTACCTGTAGCAAAGAAGGATTAAGAATGGCAATGATGTTGATGAACTCAAATGGTTGGAATTGGAACTCCATGGATATAAAAATTGCTTTTTTTACAAAGAGGTCCAATAACAAGAAATGTCTTTTTGAAACCACCTAAGGAATATTATATTGGAAAATAATGGAAACTCAACAAAGTAGTATATGGTCTGGTTGATGCAGCAAGAGCTTGGTATTAGCGTTTTAAAAGTTTTTTGTTATCTGTATTCATGTTGAGAATTTCTTGTGGGCTGGATCTAGTGTATTTAAAGAAAAAATTGGGAAGATTCAAAAAGAATTTCAAACAAAAGTGAAGAGATTGGAAATTTCAAATATCTTGGAATCAATGTCAGAAGCCAAAGGGATGCAACTATTCAAATGGGTCAATTTCAGTATATCTCGTCTCTGGATGCCATCAGTTAGAGCGACAAAAGAGAAAAATATGAGAGAAGATGAAATCAAAAAATACAAATCTATAATTGGCCAGCTTAACTGTGTTGCGACCTAAAGTCTACCGGATATTTCCTTTGGAGTCTGGGAGCATTAAAGATGAAGGAACCAGTGGTACAAGATATAATTGAAGCAAATAAAATGGTCCAGAAAGGCACGACAAGCAATGTCAGAATAACTTAACCAAGGTTGGAAGATTTAAAAACGTGCAAAATTACATATTATACATATGCATCCTTTGCAAACGTCGAAAACAGTGGATCACAAATGGGAATTTTCGTCATGATAGAAGACAAAAACACAAAAATATACCCAATTACATGGGTATATAAAAGGATAAAAAGAGTGGGTAAGTCAACCTTGACAGCTGAAACTCTGGCACTGTTGGAGGGAGCTGAACTGTGCTTCTACATCAATAGTCTAGTGTATGAAATTTGCGTATTTAAATTAAAAGTGATTTTAAAAACAGATTGCAAATCCTTCAAAGAATGCCTTCAAACAACGAAGCAAGTAGAGGGCAAGAGATTGAGGATTGAGATTGCAATACCGAAGGAAATTATGGAAAGATCGGAAATAAAGAAAGTTGGTTGGGTCTAAACGAAATATCAATTAGCAAATTGTTTTACCAAACATGGGAGTTCAACACTCGACCTCATGGAGGTGATCCAAACTGGTCGAATTCCGACAAACAAAAAAGATGAGGAGAATGTGAGAAACATAAACAAGTAAATCTGTCACTATGTGTGTGTACTGAGCGAACTTCTCGAGTTATGGTGTTTTGTTCAGTCCGTTATAAGTAGTCATTGTTGTTTCATATTTATTATTAGCAAATATATCTTAATCATTATTAGTAGCCAAGCCCATTCTTTCATCCGTAATCATATTAATCATTAACAATAATAGTTATTTTTAAATAATAGACGATAAAATAATATATTTATGTAACTTATTGAATCAAAACAGAAATACTTCTCAAAGAGAGTTTGTATGGTCTTAAAAGCGAATAGTTTTTTCAAATGTTAAGTAACCCATGGTCAAGTTAATGTTCCATATATTTATTTATTATTACCATCTACTTTCAGATTTCCTAATAAACCAGCGTTTCTATATTAATGCATAGTAATTTGCCGTCGCCAAGATTGGAAACCAACCAAAGGGTCAAGAATCTATTCTAACCCCTTCAAGGACTTTGACATCATCAATCACAAAGTTAAGTACACTCTTACGATCCTACGATCCAGAGACCGATTCCTATTTCACTCGAAGACATTGCCTCTGGAACACAGAAAAAGATGAAAATTTCTCACTGCATCGTCTCACAGGACGGATCCAGATACCCAGGAAGATCCTGGCAAACATTATTTTTATTATCGAAGATGCACCTCACCCGATTTTCACAAAAGACGGTCAAGATAGCATTTATAAATGTAAATCATCTCTCAGAAACGCTCTGTGTGGATCTGTCAATCAAGTTCCAACTCTGTCAGGACAAAAAATAGAACTTAATTTGTTGAATACCATAATTAAACCTGGACATACGCAGAGATGTAGTGTCTACGGACTTCGTGATATCAAAGATCATAACAAAAAAGGAGACCTAGTTTTGCAATTTGATATCGTCCTTCCAGATAGATTAGAAAAGGATTCCAGGGACATACTCTATGATGTCCTAAACAAATACACACGACAAGTTTAGTTGTATGTTTAGTTTACTTAGTTGCTATTATAATTAATTTGTAAAATTGATTTTTTTTTGTTTCCCGTACAACATTTTTGTTAAATTCTATATATTTATATTTTAATAATTTATCTCATCTCGATTAATTGGTCCTTTGTAAAAAAAAAAGATACGATTTTTCGATTAATGGAATAACTGTGATAAATATACACGTGAAAAATTAAAAAAAAAAGAAGAAAAAAAAGTGCCCTCTTACTAATGGAGCAGTGTCCTCAATTTTCGACTTTCCAATGTACTTAAAAAACGTAGAGTCCCATCGACGAATCTTAAAGCGAAGAGCCTATGAAGAAGACAGTACTAAAAAAAGGAATTCTGATGATATGATTGAAAAAAGGTCAATTGTAAATATAGTCATTGATCATACAGGGTTCGGAAGCAAAACGTAGACTGAATGACTGATTTTCGAAAAATGTCAATAATTTTAGTTTTTGTTAAATAATTTGGAATTTTTTTTTTTTAACAAAACTTTGAGACACGAACTTCGTGAACATGTACCACAGCCTCCACACGGCGGCTTAAAGCCTTTCAGGAGTTGATAATGAACTTCTCGGATAGGTTGTTCCACTCCTTCACAATGTCGACCTTCAGGGAGTCCACGTTCGAGTGAGATGTTCGGTTAGACTCCCTCTCCAAAGTGCCCCACACAGCAAAATCCAACGGGTTCAAATCCGGCGAAGATTTTTGGCACATGTCCTTGTGCCAAAAAGCAGCCATGTTGTTGGCGCAGAACTTCTGACATTTGGCCGATAAGTGTGAGGGTGCACCATCTTGGGTCCACACATAGTTGTCCTCTGGGTAGGTGGCCTGGAGCCATGGCAATATGGTAAACCTCAGCACCTTGTAGTAGGCCTCTTGACCAATTTTCTCCTTAGCCTTAAAAAAGAATGGATGCATCTTTTTGCCACCGGACTCCACGCCCCACAGGACTATTTTTGGGCTATATGTTTTGTACGGAACACCCCCTTGGTCTCCTCTCCAACGTTCGTTCTGACGGTTGTAGACCTGGTCGACAGTGAAAATCTTCTTGCCAGAGAATTTTTTTACTGTGGATCCATTTGCCTTGATCCACGCACGAACTTTCCTGTACATCTGCAGTCTCCTTTTCATCAGAGTATCTGTCAACAGGTGGTGTGGGGTTCTTGTGTAAGAGGACAACCCAATGTCCTCCTTCACAACCCTCCTGACTATCCCCTCGTCCACGTCAAACTCGTTAGAGAGGCGATTCATGGATTTTGTGGGGTCCTCCTTAATTTTCTTCTTCAGGTCATTCAGAAACTGAGAACCCCTTTTCAAGTTGTGTCCCCCACTTACTTCTTTCCTTTAGAGGTCTTTTCTATCCTTTTCATTTATGGAGCACTTCACAATGTCCATAATCTCTGCCACCACAATTTTGGAATCCAGAAGGTCTGAGATCTTCTCCCTTTTTGCTTCTTGCTCACTCATGATGATAGATTTGAGAAATGTTTATTATTGTTTACTTATACAGAAAGGACAGGAGATTCGGAATATGCAGGAAAAAATCACAAGACTGTAATGTTCCACGAACACCACTTACAGACGGAAGCAACGGGCCGGAGTAAAGTCAATAAGAACACCTTTGGATTGGGGGTACAATCATACACTAAAACATATATTCTGTAAGGGATTACATTTAAAAGGATGTACATATTATGACTATTAAAATATACCAACTCGTAAAAACACAAGGTACCTTACTATCTATTTAAAACAAATCCCTACGTCATGATCTAAAAGTAAATAAAAGACAATACATAACAAAGACCTCTCTATTTTAATTACATAATTAGCATTTATTAACAGCCCACATTTTGCTTCGGAACCCTGTACATATGCCCTACCTAGTTTTATGAAAGCCTTGGGGGAGGTGACAAAAGGAGACATTATTATTCTTTCCGTAAAAAAATGAACTTCTTTCAACACATTTAAAGGTTTTAAATATTAAAAGTAAAACTATTTGTGAAAGCAGACGAAGGCTTCAGAAACGGATAACCAATGCTAAATATTTATGTCGCCATCTAGCAATAAAAAATATGTCTTCTGGATTAAGTGAAGAAGTTCTGTCTACTATAGTATTTAAGTTTTCAAAAGAGCTCTTCCATCGTATGATCCATAATACAAAAATGGGAAGTACAACAAGAAACAATACAATGAAGACATAAAGCAATTTGCATTGACTTTACAGTTTTTCTGTCTGAAGGGTTATGATTATGTCCGAAGGACTTTCTACATTATATTGCCACATCCTTCTGTCCTTAAAACCTGGTATGGATCAATTGATGATTCTCCTGGCTTCACTCTAGAATAATTTGAAGCATTAAGAATACGAGCTTAGCAACAAGAAAGCGCCAACGGGGAACAAATCTATTGTAACCTTACAATGAAATGAGTATAAAGAAAATGATTGTGTTTGATGGTGCAGTAAATACTATGGGTACGTGGATATTTACTTAGGAGTTTCAGACGATTCAATGCCTCCTGCCACAGAGGTCCTTGCAGTGATGGTGGTTGCCATTAATAGGAGTTGGAAAATACCTATTGGAAACTTTATGAGAAAAGGCAACTTTGGTCTGTACGGCTTTGAGTAAAGTGTATGATACGAGTATAATCATTCCTAGTATTACATGTGATATACACTCTAGCAACTTTGCTATGTTTAACGCCCTTAGAGCTGTTTTCTGTCAAAATAAGATGGAAACTACGTTTCCTCATCCTTCCAATCCTGGAATCAAGATAGCAGTTATATTTGATATTTGCCATATGATGAAGCTCGTGAGGAATACATTTGCATCTTTAGGTGTTTTGAAAAATCCAAAAGGAGAAGACGTTCGGTGGAATTTTATCGAAGAACTGTACTTTTTACAGAAACCTTAGGTCTGAGAGCTGGAACGAAATTGCAAAAAGCTTACATTGAATGGAGAACAATGAAAATGAAAGTAAACTTGGCAAGCCAAACACTTTCGAGAAGTGTAGCAGATCTTTGGACATGCTCTCAAACCAATTGATCCGTCGTATATTATTGTAGAAGACAATGTCAAAGATCCTCATGGATGGAAATTCATAAACATGAATGTAAATACTTGAAAATGTTGTATTTATATTCATAATTAAAAGCAAAGAAATGTAATGCCACTTCATTTTGAAACATTTATTTTGTTTGCCCATTGGCCGCTCTAGAAAATTAGTTGACCTAGTGTCTCACAAGGAAATTATTATAACGGATCCAAAACTTAACAATAGTTAGAAATAAGCTTGGTGAAGCATTGGAAACAAATAAATCTGAAGTACTGAATATATTTACAAAAATATCAATAAATTCCACCGTTATGCTAAATGGGAAGCATTAATTCCTTGGAGCATGTATATCATTAGAATTTTCTATCATAGATTACTCATGTAGACCAAATGCAGTTTATATGCTCATTGGTTGTAGAGTAGTTGTTAAAGCTCTGTGTGATATTGCTAATTTTGATGATGTAAGAGTAGGTTATATAGATACCACTCAGCCACGGAGCATGAGACGAAAATTTCTAAAAGATCAATATTTTTTTTATTGTAACTGCCAAGAATGTACTGAAGATCCACTGAATCTTGAGAAGTTAAAATCTCATAGTCCATGCTGTCCCAAATATCAACGTTTATTGGATAGTAATAAATGCATGAACTGTAATATAATTAAGCTAAATATCAAATAGTTGAGAATGTTTTAAAGGATTTCATTTTATCCTAGGAAGTGGATTTGTCTCGATATTATCAAATAAAATAAATTTTGGATGAAGTATAAAGAAGATAATGCAAATACACAATTGTGTTTGAAAAGAAGGGTTGAAGTATTTTCATCCCTATTACTATGTATCTTATAAGTATTGTGATGAACTGATACATTATGACGAATTTCTAATGATAAATGAATTACAAGTTTTGTAGGAAAGGATTATTTTGGATAGGAGGAAGTACGACTGTACTTATGATATAATAATGTCTGAATATTTTATATATCTTATTGGCATACTTATCAATAAGAAGGAATTAAAGTATTTACCTAATTTATTGTTAGAAACTAAGACAATCATGGGCGTTATATAACCAAGAAGTCATTGCATGTTTGATGCATTCGATCGTATATATCACATGTTCCACATGGTTAAGAATAAATAATATCATTCTACAAATTGTAGTTACTTCATTTAATTACCATTGGTATACGATCGTATTCCCCATTGTATACCTACGTTTAATCAAGAAATATTACTTAAATAATTAAAATAGGCAAGGATATTATATTATTTTAATATGATAGTGCTCACGCACTATGATTTCTTATTAAGAAATGTTTTAGTGAGTGGATTCTTTTGGATGGTTTACACCGAGTAAATTAAAATACAAGCTACCATGGAGGGGAAAAGGTTATTATACTAAAATTCGAGTATCAAGCCTTTGGTCACCAGTCCAAGTCCTTGAATATTCTTCACAAAATAAAAGCTAATCCAAAACAGGGATTCCCAACCACAGAGTCATAAAGAACTTTCGAATTTTCATTAGGTGGGAGAGGAGGCTTCTCAAAAGAATAGGGTAGACTCGGGTAAGATGATGACACAAATGATGATCCTGAACATATTTTTTTAGTTGCCTCCCTCCAAGGAGTTTTCCGTCCATGATATTATGATATAGATTTAATTCATTTGGCCTCCCTCTTTCTCTTTACTAATTATTCAAAAGTAACCGAACGCATCAGTTGAAATTTAAATCAGTGAACTTCAGTTAAGTTGGTCCGGGGTTTTTTATGTGTTTGTCTTTATATGAAGTTAAGATACATTTTAGAATGCTAATCTTTTGTCTTGTGGCATTATTACATTTATTTGCATTTAAAATGTGGAATTTTAGGACATCATAGGCAGAGATCAAACATGGCATGTGTGGGGTAAGTTGATCACCTTCGAAAGGTGTTAAGCCGAATAAGAGACAAACGATTTTTTATCCTTGACAATATTGAGGATGCCACGGTCCAGAAACAAGACAAATTAACAGAACTTCCTTTTACTTTTTCGTGTAACATTAACTGATAAATCCAATTGATATATATCGTCCAATAGTTAGTGAATAAAAGAGTAAAAAAATTTACCATTTTAAAATTATATATTTATTACCATGTTATTGGTTATAGTTAAGTATGTGTTTTTTTAAGAATGACCATCTTGCCCACCACATTGAGCAACTTACTTAAATCACGGGGCAATTTGAGCTATTTTTTACATCAGTATAGATATATTATATTGTGCGTAAATGTTATGGTGATTAATTTTTACAATCCAGACATATTCGTCAATTAATGTTTTGAAGAACTGGGGGGAGGGGAATGATAAAATAACAAAAGTTAAGAACACTATGAACGTGCTAATAAAACCCTACTCAACTTACCAACTTATTCCTTGAAAAAATTTAAATGGTGTTCAAATTCAGGTTCCTACCTCTACAAGCTACAACTCACGTTTAAGAATATCAAATACAATATACATATTATTTATACTATTGTGGAAATGTATAATATGGTATGTTAGATTGGGAGAGATTACGATAAAAGTGCATTAAATATATTTGTGTTCACTTTGGTAATAAGCTCACTTTTGATTAATTATCATATAAATAATTTATGCAAAAAATATAGCAACTACATCTTATGTAAATCTAAATCAGTTGTCCTACGGATTCAATAATTTCTTAATACAGTTCATTATTTTGAGCACTTTCAATCACAAATTCGTAATTTCTTAAATAAATTGCACTTCTTAGATTAAAGTTATTTAAAGCTATTTTTCTTTGTCCAATATTGTAGCTTATAAATCTGCATGTTAAAACTTGATATGATATTTCCAAACCTAATCCAATATTGAAGGTGTAAAAGATTTTTACTATAAAATACAAGATACAAAATATGTTGCCCCAAAAAACAAGAATACTTTATTCTTATCTTCCCATATGATAAATATCCACTTTTCTGGTAGTCAAAATATGATTACATACCCCATTTTAGTACATATATCATATATTTTGAAAGGAAGTTTGAAAAACAAGCATTCCCTTTCAAGTTAGCCTCAAGGACTCTAGTCTTCCGAAGGGGTTCTTGTAGTACATTCAAGACTCTGTTAAAGAAAAATAATCTCATTTCAGGGTCCCCAATAGCACTTCTACTAAGGACTCAGGCTTTTAGATTCTTTCACTCTCGCCAGAACATGTATCCGTCTACCAGACGTAAAAATAGATCTCCTAAATTCTTTGAGGGCATGAGCGACCTCCTTTGACTCCTCCTCCACCCTTGATCTGCTAGGAGGAAATTTATAGCTACAATTTTAATACAATATAACATTATATAGCATAAATGGACTTAGTTAATGTTTACTATATTTTACCATATCCTTCGGAGGAAAATTTTCAAAGAACAGTTGTTACTTAATTATATAGAATTAACAAAAACAAAAAAAAATGCAGAGTGATCATCTCTAAATTAAATAAATATATACAACTTAGGAGGCTTCAACAATTCATATCAAATGAAATAGCAACCCTAATAATTACAATATAATCTACAAAACATATTAATTTATTTTCAACATGACTTTAACTGTGATTGTCAATTTCACATTTAAATTTTATATCCAAGACATTGATAAGTTTATAATAGTTGATATTACATAATCATTGATAGTATTTATAATATTTCTACCTTATCTTAAACTCAAGAAGTGGGTGAATAAATCTTTTTTAAAAATGCCTAAAAATGAACGGTTTACTTTATATTCTTAAAACTTTTTATTTTTATAAAAAAATTTATATTATTGTATTTAACAATAATATACCTATTACAAATTTGCAATTTGAACACAACATTATTTTTAATCTCCCCTGGTCCTCCTTTCACTAAAACTCGAGTAAGACTGCAATATATATATTTATGAAAAATAATATTACATATTCATAACTTTTGACTCTTATTTTTGAGGAGTTGAGAGTTGAAGCTAAGGATATGTCTAATTATAAGTAATATTGTTTACTTCTTAGAATAACTTGGAGCTTTACAAACGATATGTGACGTTTATACATTTTGATGTTGTGTTGAATAAGAGTACATCGGATATTGAATGTTATATAACAATTGGAGTAAATAAAACCCTGTGTCATGAAATGTATGGCCTCAACATGACTTTCCATTGTGCATCGATGCGTAGTCATATTTTCGGCATTGAAATTCCTTTCTCGTTTTTGGCTTGCAGTAGAGTTGACTAACCCCTCTATTTAAGGCTTCAACATACTCTGAAATTTAAAAGAACAAATCAAGAGCTCATTAATTAAAATTTGAACGATTTTACTGACAACATCAATTACAAAAGAATTGAAGACATCTTGGGGGCTCGTAATTGATATTTGTACTTCATTAAATGAAAAAATTTCCAAAAAATATACATGAATCTTCATGAAATGCCTTACCAATTAAATAAATAAATAAAACTTTTATATGCAATACTACTTGATGCCAATGATAAACACTGATATATGAATTAAATAAAAGTAGTATCTGCTGAAAATCTCTATAAAATGGCTAGGTTTGACAAAATCCTTTAAAAATAGGATAATTAGATACAAATGTCTTATTTTTTCCATCGTAATAGTTCATTCATTATATACACTATTTAAATAAGATTGTATTACGATATAATAACATAGTTTTAATACATATAATTAATGTCTGATATAAGTATGAAAATGACGGATGATTGAATTACCAGAAAATTAATTAAAAATACAAACCTTGGTTTTGACACGTTGAAATATCTATGGTACTATTTTGAGTAAATTTGACGTCATTGCTCTCATCCAGGATGTAACATTGTTCATTTTCTGTTTTAGGGGACAGTTTGGAGAGGAATTCAGTGGATACATAATCTTCATCAATGAACGGATCAGGTGATTCATGAGGAGAATAAGAAGTGGAATAAGTGGATACATCATCTTTAGCTATCAAGGGATTGGAGAAGTCATGAGTTGGGAATCTAGTCGAATAAGTTAAATCATTGGAGGTGGAGAATGGCAGAGATTCCTACTCTTTTTGGGGGAAGATTCATTTGAGAACTATACCCTTTATTTGAAACTCTTCAGCTACGGAAATGATATCTTTTGGTTCCTCTAGAATCATTCTCATTTCTCCACTATCCACAAAGAAAAGGAGCTATTCCAAATGATCAAAGTTGATCCCTCTCAAATATATTAGGGGGTGTATCTGGATAGGTTCGGATCGAATGATGTCACAAAATACAGGGGAACATGCGCTAAGTATAACCTTGTGATCCATGATTGAACTCTGAAGTAACGCTCATATCTGGATCAAAGACTTAGGTAATTATCTATGATCCAGAAATGAGCATCACATCAAAGTTCTGTATTTTGACGCAGGTCCGAAAAACCTTGCTTGAAAATGGATTCATATTCATTCTATCGAATACGAAGGTGTTCCATCTTGTATTTGCTTGCAATCGTATTGTCGTAATTTTGTTTACAATTTTGAAAATATGAGATAGAAATGTATCACTGACGTCACAAATGACGTAACAACTGATCGTAACGCCATATTGACAACCTTATATAATTGTTGATTCATAAAGCTTTTTTTAGAGGCTTTGCTCCAATAATGCCATAAAGATCAGGGGAATCCGCTGGATTATATTATGGGGTCTTATTCTTGGAATTTTCTTTGGAAAAAAAAAATCCAATACTTAAAATTTCTTGAAAAAATTTCAAAAATCCACAGCTGTGTCGAAAAAAATTTCAAAAATTACATTTTATCCTTTGCTGAATAATTTGCCTCAATGATCTTTTTTTTTTAAAAGAATTCTTTAAAAAAAATTATACCTATTTTAGCCTAAAAAAAATTCCTCTTGGCCCAAAAAAATTTCTAACACAACCAAAAATTCCTTAATTTTAGGGGAGGGCTACATCCCCTTCAGCCAATCCCCTACGGATGCCCTAGGGATAACATTGGATACGCTTTAATTTTGGATCATACTAGAATAATAATACATAAACAATCATGTTAATTCTGTTGTGTATTTTAGCTGGCCCGTTAATTTTTAATTGGTTATATAAAGAATGAGTTTTCATTTACTTAGCAGTTGTCATTATTATTTAATTCCTGAGTAGTGAACATCCTTTCTTAAATAGATTCAATTATATTCAAAACATTATTGAACATTCGCGTGGGCTCATAAAAGACGGTGTTGCGATCCCATAAAGTGATGTCGTGGGAGTTGAAGAGGTTAGTAGTCCTCATGGCGATATGTGCGGGCACTGAGTCTTGTTGGAATATGAACTCCCTCCCAGCGCCCTTCAAGGAAGAGGGGAGTGCGGATTCGGTCACTTCTCATGTTGTGGGCCTTGCGGCAGACCTTCCCCTCAACCCCCCAGGCATTGAAGACCCGGTACACCGTGGTTTTGGGGTAGTTAAGAAGCTAGTAGATGGTAGAAGGCTTGTGTCCCGCGCGAGCCAATTCGAGGATGGCGTCTCTCCTTGCTTGTTCCATGATGACTATTGTTTGTTGTCAAAACAATTGTGGTGGAAGTTATAGTGTATTGTTCAATCAACCTTTTATATTAGTATGATTTAACTCCGAATATCCACATTATGGATCTGAATGAAGTTTAAAGTAGTTCTAATTCATCGTGGACACCCTGTACATACAACCTGAATAGAAATACAAGGTTATTCCATAACGCATGTACGACTGCTGCTAGACTTCCACAACGCTTTTAATATTGACGTCATAAGAGATGAGTTGTTTTGTGTTTTGTCAAAATCTATCTGTCTTACCCAGCAGTGGGTACCATAAATTAAATTGAAAATTCTAGCAATCGTGACGTCATAGACTATAAGTGGTTTTTGTCAAAATCTGCAATCTTTTACTGTTTTATAATATATTAGAAGAAGGAGTAAGGAGTCACGGATCTGGGATATTGAGTCTATTTCAAAAGGACTCATTGACTTTTGGGACGTTCATGAATCGTATTCGTGGCCTTAGTTGAGGATTGAAGAAATGGAAACAACTCCCATCGATGGAAAGAAATATTTATTGATGAATCCTTATTCATAGCTCCTGTCCGAAGATGTTGGTTAGCCTCTAGTTTCTCTAATGTATCTACTTTTACTATCAACGAGATTATATAACTCACGAAGGTGCATCTCTTTTCTTGGATTCATCTCACTTGGCTTTAGTCTGATCCAGGGAGCACTATATACATGGAAAGTGCACGTATTTTCAGAAAATACATATGTTAACATTAATAACTATCTTTATTATATCTACGTAGCAAAGAAAACTGCTTGATTTGATAAAGGATTATGGGTAATAATCTAATTAATTATCAGACTAAACGACTTTTTATTTGTGAATCTATCTCGTGTATTCGTGAATAACGTTCGTTTGCCAAGAGGAATCCATATATTCGTATCCTTGCCTCTTTATTCGTTAAGGAATCCTAAACTAGGTTCGACTGGCTCTCATCATTGAATATTTTAAGTTGATGATCGGAAAGAAGTTCATCCCTCGGATTATGGTTTTTAGTGACCAAGGACTGAGTCACGAAGAAATATTAGAGCTCATATCGTTTTGTATCATGATCTTTCAAGTCTCAGATGAATAAATATAATATAGACTTAAATCAATTCATGAATGAGTTCTTGACCTTAGAGTGATACTGATGGATGATGAACTAAAGGGATGTTCGATAAAGTATTTACTAAATAATAATTGTTTCGTCCATTTAAGGATTTGTGTAAGAATGATGTGTTCACTATTATTCAAAAAATATTGGATATTATAATTTTAAAGACCTATTGAATTAGAAAATAATATGCACGTTACATACAAAAAAAAAATATTTATATTGTGTATTTCAGAATACTAAAAACTTAAATTATTACTATTTATTTTTATTTTACCATATTATTTTATATCCTCAATTACTTTTTACCAAGTAAACCATTTTTCACTTCACACACCGAGTAACGAGTAATATATTATATGATGGATAGGAATGGGATATCTTAATTATACGTTAATGAATCATAGTAGTTGCCTTAGTTGAGGCTTGAAGAAATAGAAGAAGTTCTATCGATAGAAAGAAATGAATATTTATTGATGAATCATAGCTCTTTCCGAAGATTGTGGGTAATGTCATATTTCTCTATCGTATCTACTGTTACCATCAATGGAGATTAAATAGTTCATGAAGGTTAATCTCTTTTCTTGAATTCATCTCACCCGGGCTTAGTATTATTCCATTGTGTAATATGTATTTTAATAATATTAGTTATTACGATATTACTACTGATTCTTTCTTTCTTTGTAGACTCCGCCTCGACTTCCTTCTCAAGCTGGAAATCACCAAACAATCTTATCATGATTGGCTTCTTTAAAATACCTCTATCCCAGATGGTCGGTAAAATCATCATACTAGACTATCTCTTAATCAATGATCTCCTTTGTAAATTTACTCTATCATTCTTCAGAAGCCTATTTTCCCCTCTTGGAACTCTGTCTCTCTCAATCAAGAAGGTTATCTTGTCAACCTTGTTTGGATCATTATTCATTGGAAAAAACATCAGCCCTGGTGGATAACCTGTTTTCATTACGCTTACGTTGTAAAGTACGACTTTTTATCTCTAAATACTTAATTTATTACATTTATTTAACGTGATTTTGCATTTTTAATTTATATGCCTTCTATTTATAGATCAGCTTTGGAGAAGCCGATAGTTATTCTTATGTCTATTTATATATATATACTCAAGTCATTAGTTATAATTCATATAAATTAAATATTTTAATAAGATGATTTCATATCCTTCATTTTCTGTAATAACGATTACATACATTGTTTTAATTATTAAAATAAGAAGACACATAAAATACATAATACATAACTGATGGTCAAATTCTGTAATGTATGGAGATTTCAGGCAATCCTTCTAATATATTTTAATTTTTCGGTTGGATTGTAATTTAATTTTTGTCGTTTGGGTCTTTCACTTATGTCTTTGTAAATCTTTTTTCTAAAGGTGCCATCCCCTCTTTCAAAATCCACTTTTTTCTTTTTGGCAAATACCTCTTCTTGTTTTTAACAACTTATAAATTTCCATGAAGTTGGGTGCATGCTTGTGATTAGGCTTTGTAATCCATCCCTTATCACATGTATTGTGAAACCCTTTAACGCTGCTGTAGGTTCTGTTCTTTCCACTTCTCTTTCGTACATAAACGTTCCTTAATCTATTGGGAAAATTGGGTTGTGTTCTACTTAACTTTTGTAGAAATGCACATAATCTCACATAAATATTATCCCTCAAAAATGGGGCATTACAAAGCTCAATCACAAGCATTAACGTACCACAAGTCAATGAGTCCTTTCGAAATGGACTCATAATTCCAGATCCGTGATTCCTTACTCCTTTTCTTTATAAATAATAAAGTATAAACAGTACAAGATTACAGATTACTTTTTTATTATATATTAATTATTTCATCAATATTTTCCTCTTTTTTTTTCTTCTTCTTCATTATATAATTAATCTGATTGAAGTACAATTGTAAAGTTCGAACCGATACACAACCTACACAACACTAATATTAATTCGAAATTAGAGGGAATTAATAATAACTTTATCTCAATCTTTACTCCGCACAAAAATATAGTTGTATTTTCCCTCGTTCAATACAAAATAATTTCATAAATCCATGTTCTCCTAAGGGCCTGTTTAATTAGTAAGGGGGCAGAGGAGCCATCAAAAGGGGATGTGGAACGTAGATTGACAATCCCGTGTTAAAAGATGTTGGGAATTTATAGACTTCCTATGATAGAAATATATTTTTCTGAATTTTGTTAAAACGAAAGGAATAGTCGTTGAAAAAGTGAACGATTTAACGAATTCTAAGTGAATGATGAAAGTAAACGAAACGATTAAATACGTGAACAAGAACAACCCTGTATATATATATATATATATATATATTATACTTTTATTCTGAGTGAAAAATATTAATGTTACATAAACCACTATTAGATTGAATTATTATGTTTTCTGGAACACTTTCTCTCTGATCCTTGACTCGATCTTCTTCCTGGTGTGGAATTCAAGATGTTGGAGGAGGAATCATCTACAAAATTTTATAAAATACTTTCAAATGATTATTATAAATTTATATTAAAGATAATAATTAATAATAATACCTGACTCGGCATCAGAGGGATATTCGAATCTGAACGTATACAAAGGCCTTAATTTCTTTTTAGAACTTTTTAATTCCTCCACACTGTTTTCATTACGACTAAGTATTTTTGTTGGAGTGACAGTCTCAGAGGGAACTAAAAATATATTTACTTTTTATTAATTTGGTCTTGCTATGATCTGAGCAATAATGATTATTAAGTACAATAGATCAATCACCTGAGCGAGAGGCCTTTTCTTTATCAATTAACTGCTCCAATAGCTTCTTTCCGATGACTATAACAATTTATGAAAAGTTATGTATGAACTTATAATAGTACATTAATAAATCTTACGTGAAGTAGATAGATCTTCTAGCAATACGAAGCAGTCCAACATTTTTGAGTCTTTAAAAAATATTCACTCTTAATCATTCAATGAATTATAGATTATTTCTTCCGTCCACTATAACATGAATAAATGAATGATTGCATTTTGCAACTGATATGCACGCACGCCACGTTTATAGAACAGACAATCTATAAAGTGAATACCGGCAGGTCATACTTTAGAGTACCGAGTGACCCATAAAATCTGGACACTTTGAATTTCAAAATTCAACAAGATATTAATTTTCTATAGAATTTCAACAAAATTAATACTATAAATAGATGTATGTCTGAGCTCTTTTAATCAATAATGTAGACACCCTTAGAGGTAATTATGGCTTCCAGGGGGCGGCGGAAGGCCTGTCACCTGCTGTAGATGTAGTCCTCTCTTGAAGTGTACCAGTGCTGGCTGATAATGGGTTTGAGGACATCAGTGTTTGAATGATGGACACTGCAGGCCTTCCTTTAACATTCATTAAAAAGGTGTAGTCGAGGGGATTTGCATCAGGGCTATAGGGGGGTCAAAAGAGTCTTGCAACGGAGGATATGGGCTTCTTTCATTACTGGTGTCAAAAGTGGCCTCTCCACCCTCACAAGGCTCTTTCCACCCACTTTTTTGATAGCTCTCTCTACAGTCTGGTGTGAAATCCGGAGATTTCTTACATTGGCCCTCATGGACTTGAAGGGATTAGCCTGGGCAGTTTTTTTTAAATCCTCGGTTTCCATTTCGATCTTTTTGAAGGAGCCTTTATTCTCTCCAACATTTCGTACTTGCTGACGGTGTTTATTCTCTCCAACATTTCGTACGTGCTGACGGTGTTCCTGGAGACCCCCAACTTCTTGGAGTTCGCAATTGAAAATTTGTCGATCACGTTCAACTGTCATTTTTTCGACTTGTGCGTAAGCTTTAGTTTGTAAAATTTGTTTTGTGTTGTAAATAATTGTTTATCCTCTAATATATCGAAATGTAAATAAATTTCAATCACTCAACCTTCATTAATTATTGAATTAGGAAGTGTTCAGATTTTAATGGATCACCCTGTGGTATAAAATTACAACATCTTTATCTTGAAGTCCTCTATGGCCGAGATATATCACTCTCAATACCGAAATCAAGTGATATTTTCCGCCTTATGAGTAATTAAAAGAATCTACCTCTCAATATGAATGCTGAATACTGTCTGAATGTATGAATATATGACAAAAAGGGACTGGGTGCACCGTATATAGTGATCGACGATGTATATCATGTACACATTTGGATCTAAGAAATAGCAATGTAGTCGTATTAATGAAATATTGCAGACGTGTGCATGCACTGGGTGCAGAGAAAAAATCTTTTCACTTCGTTTTTCGGGGGCAGAGAGGACCCTCATAACACCAGCCATGAAAAAGACCCATCTACAACGTTACAAGGCTTTGGTGAAATACCAGGAACGCTAAGACCAGTCAAGTTGTGATCTTCATTGATGAGAAAACATGGATAGTGGACCCCGTGCAAAAATACCGTCAAAATGACAGATATTTGTCCTTTGGTGAAGTTGATGAGTTTCTCTGAACTCTCACTACCACAAAATATCCTGGATCTGTCATGTTCCTGGGCTTTGTGGTCGCAGATAGTAAGACCATTCTCCTCATCTGGTTCCCAGTAGGGTACAGGCTCACAGGGGTCCACACGTGCAGGATTTAGAGGACAAATTGTTACCATGGGTCTAGACCAACAACCCAGAAATAAACGTGGTGCTCTCGCAGGATAGAGCGCCTGCACACACGTCCAAAAAGGCCCAGAAGTGATTGGAGGTCAACTTACCTTTCTGGCCCACGAAAATGAGCCCCCCTAGTCACCAGATGCCAACTCATTGGACTTCACATTTTGGGTGCATGTTGAGTCCAGGGCCTGCCCCGTCCGTCACCCAAATATCAACAACCTCAAGGACACCGTCAACCAGCACTGGGAGGCCATGTCTGAGGACTACATCCACAACGGATGCAAGGCCTTCTGTGGCCACTTAGAAGCTATCAATGCTGCCAAGGGGGGCTTCATCGAGGATTAGGGTGATTTTAGGAAAGAATGGCAGATAAAAAAATGGCAAGGGAAAAAGTAGCACTGGAAAAAATGGCAGAAGAAAAAAAGGAAGAAAAGTTCATGGGGAAAAAATGGCAAGATTCTTTTAAACTGATGTGATCCTATCACCAATATATACATAATATATATTAAGAAAAATAAACAGACACTTCAGCAGCTCGAATGGAAGAAGAACTAATCACTTTATTCTCCCGTTACTCAGGGTTTTTAATTTTACAATTGCTAAGGCCTAACATCATACTTCAATCATAAGACCGGAAGAAGTTGAGTTCAAGAAATCCAAGGAAGGTATTTTTAACTTAATGATCCATCTCAATAGATGTTCAGATTGCGAATTCCACGAGGTACGACGTAATGAAAATTCATCCGAGGAAAACTGATAAGCTTCATAAGTGAGTAGAGTGTACTCCTTCCTTGGGATGGAGATTCCAGCCCTCGATAATTTCAGGTGCTTTGTATTTTTCAATATATTATGCTAATATTTGTTCATCGATCCATGAGTAATAGGAGAATGAAGTGATTAGCTTTTCTTCCATTTAAACTACTGTCGTATTATTAATATAAGTATCAGTTTAAAAGAATCCTGCCATTTTTTTCCACTTCGACTCTTTTTTTTTTTTTTATTCTGCCATTTTTTATTTACCATTTTTTCCTGACACCGATTAAGGTAGCCAAGACATCAATCATATTAGTTATTTTTATTTTATTGACATACCCTATTACAACTGGTGCATCTTGATGAAGTTCTAGATTGAAAGTGTAAATATTTTTTCGCCGCACCCAGTATCAAGACCACTGTTTCTTCTTGTAACAACTAAAAAAAAGTATGTTTAATTTTAACAACACTTTTACTAAGTCGTAACTCCACCATCTCTATACCAGGTCAACCGTTATTATTTACTCATCTCTATTATGGAAATTTTGAGAAGGTAAGAGTCATTTTTGTACACTGTTTCGATAAGCAATGTTGTAGAACACATAATAAATTGTTGATTGCAAAGAAAAATATTGTCCTAATCGCCACATGAGCACACAGTACGAGAAGAGGATTGAGATAGCAGTACTCTTCCACGAGGAATTGTCCCAGAAGGTCATCTGAGAGGATGTAGACATTGTAAATCGCCTTCCTAGAGACCCCAGTCTGCACCCTGATGGCCTGTTAATATCAACTCCCTGTTAATTGCTTTTAAGGGAGAAAATGTAATACTGTTATAGAAAGAAGAACCTTCAATATAAAGGGTGGTTCTTCTAAACGCTCTCAAACTGAGGAAAAAACTGCAAAACACTGCTGCGACTTTATTTCTTACCCAATTTTATTAAAATTTTCACAAAATCGCCACTTAACATAAATTTGACATTCAAATAAATAAAATAGCCGTTTTCTCGTACCACACGTTCACAACGTCGAGGGAAAGTCCTCAATTCCTTCTTGACCGTCCCACAGTGTAAATTACGGAATTCCCTTCTTATTCCAGCTTTCAAGGATCTTTTGTTGGTTTGGGGACCTTGATGAGAAACCCAGATTGTCCCAGACGAAATAGTCTGAACTTCTCATATAGTATTGCCAGGTGGGCTTAAAGAAAATCAGCTATATCTACCTCAACAAACGGCTTAAAATAAGTTAGTTTCAAGAATAAACGGTCAAAAACCGACTAAATATTATTTTGTACATATAGTTTTGTTTAACACGAATCACTGGCAAGTGATTTGTTTTAGAGATATTATAATTAAAGTAAGTTTGTCTGTTTTTTGATACCTAATAACTCAATGGAATGAGTTGGTCCTACCGTTAGTTCCGAATAAAAAGATGAAAAATGACGTACATATCTAAATTTATTCCATGACTGCAACTGTATCATTAGGTTGTATAGTCCATAAAATGAAATACATATCAGCGGTAAATAAAAACAATTGATTTACATTTCCACAGGTTTGTGAGCGGAATGCAAAATTTTCATGCCTAGAAACACGACTATGCAAATTCAGTGGCAATTTTTGAATGGGGAGGGGCCTAAAGCCTGCTCCCCTGCAGACGCCCCGATATTAATATTCATCTAAAAGTAAATAAACCACTCTAAAAAGTACGTAATCATTATTTATGTCCCTTTTATGCAGTAATAATTTAATTTCACTTGCACTCAAAAAAAAAACATTCTCACGCTCTTCATTATTTCAAGAGTACTTTAAAGCCAAAAAAAACAACAACAAAGACACACAAAACATTTTTCATATGGATATAAAGTACTTCACTTTGAGTGGATATTTGTTACTTGCTGAAATCAAGGTTAATAATATTTTTATTAATCTTGGTTTCAATGAATTTTTTTCAATGTCGCCAACAAGTCGAGATTAAAGTTAAAAAAATATATTTATTTTTATGAAAAATACACGAATCATATTATCATATATTTAAAAGTTCAACTACTTATATTTATAAAATGACAGGTAATATTTTAAAAAGATATTACGGTCAATTATAGGCATTGAATTCAAATTTCTGGGATGAATTAAGATAACCGAGAGTTAACTACATTTTAAAACCTCTGTTTTATCTATTTGACTTAATTTGGTCCAAATCTTGTCTTTAAATTCTAATTTGTATATTAATCACAACGAACATAGCTATTATACCTCTGTGGAAATAAAATATTGTTATTTTGAGTCGGCTATTAGTGTTTTGAACTTTAGTTTGATTAATTTTTGTATGATTCTCATTGACATTTCAGACAAAAAAAGCTTTGGCGCACCAGACATACATGAAAGATCTCTCGTTTTTCTACGTTTAATCTAATTTAGCAATCACATTTGGAGCAAGGTATATAGAATCGAAGGTATGTTCTTTAGAACATACAGGCGTGTTAAGGGAGTTTGCTGCCTAGTACGACTTATGACGTTATGTTAATGTGAAATTGCGATTGACCATTGTGAAAAAGTGCTAAACTTTCCTCAATAGGTGTGTATAGATTGTTAAATTTTATTTCAATAGCTTAATTGTTGCTCAATGTCTTTATAGAATAAATCTCCTTATTAAAACTTACCTAATAACATTCAAATAATAATAATAATTAATGTCATATTTTTCTATAATAAATTTTATTCAGTAACTAAAGAAACTCCTTATTTTATATGGAAATGGAAGGATCCCCTACAGATCCACCACCTGAACTTAATCAAACTGAAAATAAAAATAAAATGACCTAAGCAAAAGTTTTCTCTAAAAGAGAGAAACATGTCAAAGAAGCCGCTGGAAAAATTGGCCTGAGCTCAAAATACAGGTGGGAAATATTTGTCATTACTCTAACCGAGTCCGACAGCAATCATGTATTTAATAACGTAAATATAAAGCAATTGTCAATATACAGAGCAGCCCTTCACTTTGAGTTTACTGTAGATGAAATTGCAGAAGCTCAAGCTCGATATGGCTACGGCTAAAAAAAGTCTCTATGGACATTTGTTCGAGATTGGAACACTTGAAAAAAAAAACATAAAAAACTGAAGTTATAGGACCTAAAGGAGACATGGTGCCTATTGACATGAAAATCAAAAACATCGATAATTTTGAATTGGAGAATAAGAAAAAGTTGAAAAGTAATAGGAATCAACACTTTTAAGAGAGTTGATGAAACTAAGTTAAAGAAATGGGTAAAATTTTTTTTGAGATCTTTGACTCCTACCCCGAACCTTACCCTGGAAGCAGAAAGATGTTTCAAGAGCTACAAAAACTTATGGAGGACCTCAAATTATATGTTTAAGGTAGTTGGTGACCCGCCCAACATTCCCCAAATAATTGCAGTCAATGAGAATCTTACTAATCTCCGTTTTCCCGGGGTACGACAACAATGCCAAAGGTCTTCTAGATTTGGTCATTCTCAACTTAACTGCAGAGGGAAAAGACTCCAAATAATTGAATAAAAAAGCAGTTCTTGAAGAAAAATTTAAATTTTTTCTGTAGATAATACTGAGGCTAATATAGAGCCTGCATCGTCAGTGGTAATTCCTTCTGGTAGGCAAGAACCACTCCCAAACGAAAAACCAACAAAAGATGACAGAAACACAGTCTGGACAGGAAAGGCCTGAAGCTCCAATTACTGACGTGTTGGACGCTGAGCAACCTGTGGTGTCCAATAACACAACGGAAAACCTAGATTATTTTATTTCCACAGAGGAGTAATAGCTATTGTCTCTACTGAATCGAGTGAGACAAATGAATCAACTCATATTCAAGAACAAATTATAGTTTGGCCAGAAAAAGAGAAAACAAAATCACATTGAAATATACAGGAGGAAGCAACTGATTCAATTTCCAAATCTACAAACGCTATACATCTTTGAGATGACTGGGAAAGGATACTGAGGAGTGAAAAAGAGGAGGTCCAGAAGTCCAAAACCACTGATTAAAAAAGTACCAAAAGACAGTCAAGTCCAGTTGAAGATTCACTGGCAAAGAGATCAAAAGAAAACATCTGAAGATGCATCACATGGCTCTTAAATAAAATGTATGTTATGTAGTAGTAGGAGTTTAATAAATAGGCTTGTTCTTTTATGCATTCACCTATATATTAAAATGAAGCTTTCCGAAAAAAAAAAAAAAAAAACATACACACCAGAATTGTAGACTTCTTTCCTGTCAGAATTTCCAATGAATTAAAATTAAACATGGGCATTCACCGGATAATTTCTCTGAATACCCATGGAGGTAAAGATAAATGATCCAGACATGTATTTATGAATCATTTGATGTCATTGGTTCCTGACATTATCTATCTTCAAGTAATTAAATCGGAGAACTCTTCATCCTGCAATAGTAACTGTCCTATTTGTTTACCCAAAAGGTTTTGGTCTGTTTTTTTTTTTACTGGGAATGGTTCGAATAGAGGATTCTTAACTCTGATTACAAGGAGACTTGAGGATGTTTCTTGTATCAAAGAATACTCCAACAAAAGTGATTGGCACAAAATTCGAATAGACGCTCATGGATTAAAATTTTGTCTATTAAATGCTTATGATCCCAGTGAAAAATCCTCTTCTTTATTTCATGCTATTATTGATAATCAAAGGAAAGATATTTTGCCTTTTATTTTGATTGGTGATCTAAACGTTCATCTTTTTAAAATTCCTCCCCGACACCCAAACATAACCATTTTGAGAAATTTAGTTTGCAAGTTTAATCTTGTAGATATTGTTCGTGTATTTAGCCTGTTAGATATCTTTTCTTAGAGAAGGGGAAGTCAGATGTCAAGAATTGATATGGTTTTGGTCTCTCCTAAATTAGTTCGTTTGTTGAAAACAGTGTCATACAAATCAGAGTCTCATTCCAATCATAAGTTAATTATTATGGAACTTCTCAGAAAACGGATAAATAACTGTTTTAAAATACCAAAATGGATTCTGGAAGAAGATAAATTTAAAATAAAACTAAAGGGGTGCTTGGAGATAATTTTTGATGATTCATTTTCACCTTATCAAGCAGAAGACATGCTGAGAAGAAAGATAAAAGTTACTGTACGGCAATTTCTTGAGAATAATAAAAAGAGAGGGAGAAGGATCCAAAAAAGAAGTTGAAAGGATTTTTGAGGAGGGCTCAATTTTCTCTCGAACAGTTATAGCAGACTCCTTCAGACTAAAGCAGCTGTCAGTCCAAGATAATTTCTCAGCGCGGCGAATAATGAAATAAAATACATGGGTAAAGTTCTCACGAATACGAGTGATATTGTCAATTATTTTCATGCTAGATTCCAGAAAATAGTAGACAAAGAAAGGAAATGTTTTCTTAAAGGAAAATCAATCTCAAGTAATACCTAGAATGTGATATTTACAAAGAAAAATATCGTTCATTACATTAAATTTCATATGAAGGATAGTAAAGCATCAGATCCTGATGGTATTTTGGGTAATTTTTTTTACATTTTTTCCGGATCAAAATACACCTCATCTACAAATAATTGGTTACTCCATGGAGAGATTAGGGAAAATGCCAAAAAACGCAGACGAAGGGAAGGATTGCTCTCACTCCAAAAAAAGGGGATGGAACAGATTTTCATCACTGGAGACCAATTACAGTTCTCAGAGGTTTGATGGGTGGTGATGAAAAGTTTCAGAAAGGGATTGTCCTGTTTGGACTTTCGCAGAGAAAAAAAGGAGCTTCATAGGAAACCAAAGCTCATTCCTCTGCTAAACTCAAAAGCTCTTATTGCAAGCAGGCTGACGTCAAATGAACCCATCGTTGAGGAAGAAGTGAGGGGTATAAGTTTGGCCGAATCTGCAAGATATGTGATCTTATTGCTGAAAATTCCAAACATAGGAATGGATACATGGACCACAGCATCACAAGTCATCAAGTTTATTCCATTTATTGAATCCAACAAGGGAAGAGTTTTTAATAGAATAATCAAGAATTTTAGGAAAACCTTGTCATAGTATTGTAATTTTGTCGTTTTAATTTTATGTATTACATTTAATTTGGAGATTGTATCTCATTTGATGAATTTGTTCTGCATGTATAATTATAGTAGATGTGGCTCAACTCCGGGGCAGTAAATTTAAATTTAAACTATAATGTTTTTATGCTTTATTATTATTATATTTATATTATATATTTTCTTGCAATTTCCATATTTTTTTAACATTAATTTGTACCTTTAACTCCTTAATTCTTATGAATGTCCTTAATCGACCATACCTTTAAATGACCTCAAGACGAATAAATTGAGGATGCCCTGATATTTCCGAACAATGAAAGGTCTCAAGGATCTCTCAAACTTTCTTATTTGTTTTAAAAAAAGACTTAATTAGGCCTTCTCTTGACAAGGTTGATATCCATGGAGTATAATCAGAATCTGTACTTTGGGATTCCGATGTCTTACATCCAAATTATGGATATTTAAACGTAAATTTCTTGACCAAATACCCGTCAATGTACCCAAGACCTTGAATTCTGCTGTCCAGGGCAGAAGAGGAGGAAAATTTTGATGCTTCATATTCCAAGCTTGGGTGCAAAGCTAATTAATTTCCTAATAAAAGGTATCCTCATAGTCCTAATCAATCCTGAAGATTTCAAATTGATTTTGTCGGCCTCACCAAGAATGACTAATCTGAGTCTATTGATACAATCCACACTGGTCGGGTGGTCGTTAGCAACTCCAAGGACCCTTAAACGTGAGAAGAGGTTTTCTAAGCAGTCTTGGTTTAATCTAGATGTTTGGCAATAGTTTAGGTTAAATTTTTCTTTCAAATCTTGAAACATGCTAATTAAAGGTGAAAGAGAAACTAAAATCCCTTGCTAGAAAGGGATGAGCATCCTTTCTTTCCCAATTGCTCTTAAATTCTTGATCATTTCTTTCATCGTTTCAAGGACCTCCATTTACTCATCAAAGTGGATCCCAAATCCACTAGAGTTTTTCTTAGTATCAAAAGGCTTTCTACTATTAAAGACATCGAACCATGAGTCTATAATTTCCAAAAACTGAGATTGTACCTTTTTTTTCTGCGAATAAATACTAGAATGCCGAGGCTGTTGTAAGGCTTAACCGTTGTGTTGTCCTATAAACACGTTGTCTTTGACTACTGTGACAATCCAAGTGGAGATCTTTAATCTTATGGGCTATTTTTAATTCCTGGCAATGTCTAGCCATCAATTGAAGAAATTTTTTTTCTTTATCGTGGATTTAAAAAATTTTTTTACCAGAAATTTAATTTTGAAATTTTTTTCAAAAAATATAATTTTTTGAAAACAGTTGTAGAATTTAGAATTTTTTTCCAGAAATTTAATTTTTTTATGAGTAATTGTGTATTTTTGAACTTTTTTAATTTTTTTTCCAAAATATTTATTTTTTGTGAATAGCTGTTTATTTTGAATTTTTATTTAAAAATATATTTTTATAATCATTAATTTACTAACCATGCAATATGTTTTATTGAAAGTTAAGAGTCCAGATACTACAATACATATACAAATCTTCATAACCAACATTTTCTGTACATGTATCACCTTCAGCAATGAAGATAATTCCATTTTTATCCTGCAGTACATTGCGTTTCTCAAATGTTATACATGTTTGAGATGAAATGTGCTCTATTACTGCTTTGACCATATCATCTTAATCCTTAAAACTATCTTCAGACCAATATTTCACATTGCCTCCTGGCCAATTGATATACTTTTTTTTTACAAAATTTATATTATTGATCTCTATAAAAGCTGAAACTGGATGTATAATACTTATATGTATAAGAGATAAAAAATAAACTTTAAGACCGAGAAGTAACCTTCAGATATTAAAGAAATACACTGCTAAAAAAACAAAAAAAAACAGAACCATGTCTACTCTACTCGGGTCAACGATTAATTCAACTATGAAAATATATTCCTCAAATGTATATAAAATGTTAGTACATATTTTATAGTTTAACAAGTGTTAAAGAAACTTTAAGTCCCTTTTTTGGTTATCAATCTAAAGCAAAAACGTATCAACGAGCCAAAGTGTAGTTTTAAGTATACTCGACATTTTGAGTTTTTATTTTATTTTGTAAATCTAAATATTTTACTTCTTTAAGGAGGTAACAAATATTTGTCAAACCCAATTAGAGAAAACAAAAGGTGTTGTGTGAAACGTGTTTTGTATAGATAGGTACCCTTTTTTAAAATAATAGCAACTTCTCATTTTTTGAAGTTCTTTTTTCAATCAAACGCGATACCTAATGGATGTACGGGACCCTGTTGTGCCTTCCACAAATTCTACCTATAGTAGCCTATTGTGTGAGACTTGTGAGCTCTAGAATCACGGAACTTGTTTAGTAAGATATTTGACATATGAGTAAAATGGAGCACTAATACATTGTGTTTAACATTTTTAAAAGGCAAAACTACAAATTTCAGCAAAGATTGGTGTTTGACAAAAATTATTAACTTTTAATATTTAAAGTTTAACATAAAAAACTCATTTACTTACAACGGATATCTTTTAATTGATTTTTTCTACAGAATTAGAAGCGAAAAATCTATCTACTATAAATAAAAATTAATCACTATGAACGTGAATGGAGTATATATTAAGTTAAGTAATAAGTTCTGAGCGTTTTTCACTGGATGTATTTAGTGAGCTATATCTCATGAATATTACCATGGATCAAATATTTTTGAACTATGCTTAAAGGTTAAGTGTACACATAAAAACATATACAGCTTTGTGCGTTACAGCGTTCCAAATCGGAAGTAAAAAATAAGAAAAAATTTGATAAATTCTTCAGTATCGCTACCACCAAAGTGCAGAGATGGAGCAGGATGCCACAATAAAATTTGTGCTGTTTATGGATCATATAGAATATCGAATGCGACAGCAAAGCAGTGACTCCAACGAACCCGTTCCTGTAATATGGACGTCAAAAACGTCGATAAAATAATGGAAATCGTTGAGTTGAACCCGTATATGAGCATTTATTCCATTGCCTAGGAACGGAAAATTAGACAGAAAACCGTTTGGAACCATTTAAATCGGATAAATCTTAATATTTTAATTTTATTATCAAAATAGAGCGAAAAAACGCTTGAAATGAAAAAAAAAAAATGAGGATCTATTACTCAAGTGGAAAAAAAAGCCATAAAATGGCTTCGAAAGACTTCCATGTATCGATAATTTTTATGCATCAATATATGAACGTAGTGGCGTCTGGAGAGGGTGAGCATATCGCATATTGAACGCCATAATTCTGGGTATAGCCCATAGTTTTCATTTTTCATAAGACAATAAAATAAGCTTTATAAATCAACCGTTTTGTGTTTGATTCATAAGGATAGTACACATTTATTATTTGTATTTCAGAATGTTTAAAAATCAATTCAGACAGGTGACGTCCCCATTGTTGAATAAACTGAACTTCATTATTTTAATACTGTGTGATTTTTTTAATTTTCCAGAGCTTTTAGGGCGGGTAGAGGTATTTCATAGAAATTGATGCAAATTGTTATAAAAATCATTTCTTATTTGATAATTGTGAATAATTAACGGTCTAGAAGGGCTACAATTTAATCCTTCAACAGGGGTGCTATGGAGATTGAGAAGTCCAAGATAAGGATCTGGTTTACTATGAGATGCCTTACGAAGAAGAAGTTTTGCCTGTTTTACAGCTGCTTCAGCAGCTCCATTTGCTGTAGAATTTCCTGGGCTTGATCCCCACTACTTCTGAAATACTTTAAAGACAGAGGATGTGTACTGAGGACCCCAATTACTAATTAAGGTGTCCAGAATACCATAACATGTAAAATGATTTTTTAACTTCCCAATAACTGTTTTAGAGTCACTTGTAGGTATAAGATCAATTTCAAAAAATCTATTGAGGTATTCCGACATTACCATATCTTGCTTCTCTTTATATGAGAACAAATCAGAGCCCACCTTTTGCCAGGATATTTGAGGTACTTCATGCATATATAATGGTTCGTTTCGATGGCAATCTGCATATGCGGCACAGGTGGTGCAGGCTTTAATAAATTGACGAATCTCAGAAGACATTCTGGGCCAATATATTAACTCCCTAGCTCGACGTAAGGATGAGTTGATGCCAAGGTGTCCAGCATGAACTTTCGGTTTCATATCTAATCTTAGGGTGTGGAGAATCACACACGTTCTCCTCTAAGTATTTTACCGTCATGAACTGTTAGTTCATCTCTGCAAGACAAATAAGGAACTACTTCTGCGGATAAATTCACTTTCGAGTCCGGTCAGCCTTTGATGATTATTTGTTTTAGTAATATCATATAGGTATCTACTGTAGCATTTTTGATCTGTTCGAGACAATCAGCTTTGATCCGTGAGAAATTAATAAGGTTGACTGTTACAATATCATCATGACTTCCTTCTGGAAGTGGGTCACGAGACAAGGCCACAGCAATCGGAATTTCAGAACCTGGTTTATAGTTGAGCGTAAACTGATATTTTTGTGTCCGTAACAGTAGTGCTTGTAGTCGTCTCGGAGCTAAATAAAGTGGGGTTGCAACGATTGAAACAAGTGGTTTATGATCAGTAGCTATTTCTAAATGACGACTATAAGTATAATGTTGGAATTTTTCAAGCCCAAATACCACGGCAAGCATTCCTTTTTCAATTGGAGCCCAGCGAGACTCGGCGTCACTTAAGGGTCGACTAGCATTGGCAATAGGACGATGATTCTGCATTAAGATGAACCAAATTTCGTATTCACAGGCATCATTTTCGAGATAAATAGGTTTAGTAGGATCATACATTGCAAGTACAGGTGCTTCCAACACCAGCTTTTTAACACTTTCAAATGAGTCATTTTGCGTACGCGTCCACAGATAGAGTACAGCTTTCTTCAATAAATTGCACATGGGAGCACTGATTGAGTTGAGGTTGGGTATAAATTTTGAAAGATAGTTTACTATACCAAGAAAACGACGAAGGTCCTCCAGATTTTTTGGTCTATTCATTTCCTTAATTGTGCGAGATTTCTCCGGATCAATTCCAACACCAGAATCACACAAAGGTGTCCCATGAAAGTAATTTTTGGAAGGCGTAATTCAAGTTTGTCCCTGTTTAATTTAATATTTCTCTCTTGACATCGTTTTAGAAATGCATTCAAATTTAGATCATGTGTGGCAATATCTTTACCATGTACCAGAATGTCATCAGCAATGCATTCGACTCCTTCGAGACCAGATACAGCTTCAAGAATTTTCCTTTGAAATATTTCAGACGAGACCGAGAGACCGAATGCCAAACGTCGCCATTTATAGCGATCAAATGAAGATTAAAATGTTGTGAGTTGACTTGACGATTCATGAAGCCCACACTGTCAATAAGCAGATTTAACATCAAGTTTCGAGAATTTTTTTGATTAAGACATATTATACACAGTATCTTCAAGTTGTGGTATTTGATAATGTTCACGTTTAAGAGCTTTATTGAGATTACGGGGATCTAAACATATCATCATATCCCCAGACTTCTTCTCTACAATTACAATTTGACTGACCCGGGGAGTAGGTTCAATTATCGGTTCTATTACTGGAATACTCACAAGTCTATCTAGCTCAGCTTTTACTTTAGGTTGAAGTGCCACAGGTGTGCGACGTGACGGTGATATGACAGGTTGTACTGACTCATCTAGCTTTAAAGACACCTGCCCTTGTAGTGTGCCCACACCCTCGAACACATTCAAGAATTCGTCTGTAATGGATACCATTGATACCCGTTCCATCTGACATTCGTTGATTTTCACCAACCTCATTGCTTCTGCAGCCTTAAGACCCAGAAGAGGAGTAAGATCCTGTTTCACGACAATAAATTCAACACTATATGGTTTACTGTTCTTAGAATTTTGTATAATAGTACGAGTGACTCCTAGCGGAGTAATAGGAGAGTCATCCCAAAGTCTTAATTTTTTACTCGTTAGGCCGATATGACATCGTGACGCAAATTTCAGTGGAATAATATTGACAGAGGCAACAATATAAACCTGGAAGGTAACATTCTGGTTGTCAACGAGCATACGACACTTAACATCAATTGATGACTTCACACTAGACCTAAGATTGTGTATCTAGGCCGTTTCCTCCATCTTGCTATCTGAACTATTCGCCAAAGGATCAACAGAGTGAATCGCATTTAATTTCGGACATTTAACTTCAAAATGAATGAGTCTTTTACATTTGCTACAATTTTTTCCCCAGGCTGGGGATTCGAGTTTCCACATTGAGTGTGTAAGGCCGCAGAACTTGCAGTCTTTAACTACTGCATCATTTGATCTCACTGAATTGTAATTGCTATCTTTCTTAGGGAACGATCTTGCCCTACTAGTAGATGATCTTACTTTGTTCATTGGAGACGTTTCATCATTAAATAGTTTTTCTTGAATGCCCGCAGATTCGTTTGCCTTACAAATATTAATAGCTCTAGCTAATGTTAGTTTACGTTCCCTCAACAACATCCTCTGCGTTTCGGTGTCTCGAATCCCTAGAACTATGCGATCTCGAAGTAAATAATCAACACTCGCTTCATGGTAATTACAGGTTATCATAAGCTGTCGAATCGATGATAAAAAATATCCAAAAGTTTCATCAGACAGTTGCTCCCTTTTATTGAATATAAACAGCTCATAGGTTTCGTTAGTTTCTCCAACGGCAAACCTTTCAAATTGTTCAAGGATCTGACCTTCTCTTCGTTCCTCTTCAGTTGAAGTAAACGTAAACCCATTTATACACTTTGAGTAGCTCATCACCAAGCGTGTGTTGTAGAAGAGCAACGTTGTATTGTTCCTCCTGGTCAGCTAATCGAGTGATTATGGAATAGTTCCTCCATTTCTGAGCAAAACATTCCAATTCTGAGCCGAACTACTGGAGAGATCCGGTGGTGAAGGTGATTTTGTCCCTTGCACGGGACGAGGAGTCGAAGTGTCGTCATACGTCGGCATTTTCAAGGTTGGAGAAGGCACACTAACACGAAATATCGAAGGACTGATTAGATTAACGTAATCCTACCGCTGTCACCATGTTACGTGAAGAACAAACACCAGCGTGTGTTAGATACATACTATAGCTTTTATTAAGGGAAAACATGGACATCTATATACACTGGCCAATTTTATAAACTAATCACGAAACAACTGTCAATAGTTAGTCCAATGTCGAACCTCAATTCTACTCTGAGCCCAACAAGGGCTTATAATTATAGCTCCTCAACAAATCCATAGTAGGATGGAAGGAAGAAGAGCCAAGGTGACCATCAATAGCTCTGCTCCTGAATTTGACAGCTGCATGCACCGCTTGGTGAAGCAATATTAAAGCCTTAATGCCTACCTCGTCAGGGTTTAAGCCTTCGAGTAAAGTGTGTGATCCGGTACAAATTCCTCCTCAACAAGCATATAAATTAAGACTCTTGGCCTCCCCACAGCCCTCACTGTTCCTCTCTGGACTTTGATATTTTTGGGTACCTCCAGGGGAAGCTTTTGGGTGTCCGATACACAACAAAGGACTAACTGAAGGCAACCATTATCACTGTTTTAATCAACCTAGAGTCGAGCTTTGTAAAGAACTGCTGTATGTAATGTTTCGCACAAGGCTGGGAAAGGTCATTAAGGCAAAAGGCGCTATATTAATTGAGAATGTAAATGAAGTTTATGAATTAAATATTCCAAATTTGAAGATATTTTTTGAAAAATAATAATTTTTGTAATCACCTGTAACAACAGATGAGCAAAAAGAACATTATTTCTTCAGATTACCAATCTGAAGAAAAAAAAAAAAGAAGGAGCTAAAAATATTTATGATTTGCATCACTAATTTGCAACTGTGCCCGATCTCCCCTAAGATTGATTATTGACTATTAAATTAAAATAACTTAAGAATGTATTTAGTGATTCTCATATAGAGAACTTAAATTATATAACATCAGTTCTTTTCAGTTTTATAAACTCTCTAAAGGATAAATTATAAAATAAAATATTTAGAGAAAATTATAGACTTACATCCAATTCTGATGGTGTTCACACTTCTTCTATCTTGATTTTTCTGTTGACGTTTCCGTTTTAATATTCGCACGTTTTTTCTCTCTATTGACTCCAACTAAATGTAACCCACCTAATGAAATAAATAAATATCGTGGTAAGAATCTCAATGGGGAAACAATTCCTGATCATAAAATTTGCATATAAGATCGAGTCAAAACCGTGAGTAATTTATACTTTTAGTCTTGCAGGACAACTTAAATGATCTGAGTCTCGCCATTTATCGTTTTTACAAGAGCGAGTAAGAAAATTGACTTACTAAAATAGATTATATTCTCGATTAAGCTATTGGCACTATTAAATATATTACCGTAGTCACCGTTTAGTTTAACCATTATAAATGACTATGAATGACTTAACGTTAATAACCTCTTATATTACTATGAAGCAAAATTATTGGGGCTACCGACCCCCCTCCCCCACCGGATTGAAGTCCTGTAATATTATATATATATGGAAGTTCCAATTATGGAAGGACCCCAGACTCCAAAAAAATAGGAAATTTAATTGACCGGTCTTCATGCGAAGACCCTCTGTGATAAAAGCTGAGTGAAGCTTTTTTACTGCACTTGAAACCCTTGACCAAACCATAGATGATCAACTATTCACCTGCTTTGGAACAGTTTAGAGGTATAAGGAGATAATTTGTAACGGGGAGGGCAAGGTTCAGTCTTTTTATTGATTGAGCTTTTGATACATGTCGAAAAAGACAATATAACCTCTCCGTGTGCAAATTTCTATTCATTTTTGACTTCTTTCAAAACGCTTCATCCGAGCCATTCTGACCGTAACGGAACTTCAGGAAAACCATCCCCAGATCCTTATGGTTGATTTGGTAGATCGAACCCCCTGACATATTGATCTTCTTTGCCATTTTAGCCATTGAATTGTAGGGTTTACAGTAAATGTTTGCTTCAATTTTCCGGATATTTTCTGGATTGGCAGCATACCTTGGGCGTCCACTTCTTGGCTTTTTATCAATATTTATAGTCCCTCAAATCTTCTCGAAGCTTTATTTGACAGAATTTAGTCTAATCGAAGATATCAAAATCCGTAATATTTGGTGCAGTGATTTACCAGGACGACAAAGAATTTCTACTGTTTTTCTTATATGATGTATCTCTACTAATAAAAATAACTTTAATCCATTTGTTTCATAGTAGAAGATTGCAATTGAACACAGATTGCGGTACAATTAATAAAATTGCAGATAGCAAGGTTAATATTCATACAAAGTTATGCAATCATGTTATTGGGCTTGTAAGAATTTTCAATTTAATGCACCATGCCGGCTCCTGGGAAGGACAGACACATTTTGACGTCATAGAGTATAACAATGGTACTCCAACAGCAAGAGTCAAGGGAAGTGATATATAGCTACTCCTAGTAATAGTTATACTCTTTGACGTCCCTAATAAACATCGTGGTGGAAGTAAAACATCGGTTGGGAAAGCTTTATGGTAGAACCTTGTATTTCTATTTACCTTGACAGAAAGGATACATTGCTGCCAAAATATTCCGCACCAAATCTCACAGGCTTAATACTTTTGGAAAATCCTGTGTATATAGGTTCTTGGAAAATTTTCAAAAATTTTTGTCGAATGGATAATTTGGCAAACGAAATAAAGTAATAAAAGTTTTTATGATTATTAATGTTGCAATACTATGTAATTATGATTTCCATTCATGACATTAAGTGTTCATCAATTAATAATGAATTGAGTGATCATTTCATTATGAAAATGCTACAAAAGTTGACTTGAATCAAGGCTATACCTCACTTATACAAAAATTTAGAGTGAATAGTTGTGTTTGGTATAGATGTTTGAATTTATTGGTTGATTATATATTTCTTATTGATTTTCAAAGGGACTTTTTCTCCTTCTATAGTGTAAGTTTATCGTCCTATGACAAACCTATCTTGATATGAAATCAGAGAAGATAATTAATTAATGATCACTTAAACATTGCTATTCGTAGCAAATAACTTAACATTTTTTATTTTAAAATTAGAGTATCATGAATGGAAATAATAGTTACATTGCTTTGCAGAATTAATCCTCGAAAAATCCTTTTTTCAGCAAAGTTTCTGCATGGCAATTGGTCACTCAGTTAAATGATATTTCGCATAGTTGCGTTCGGCAAAAATGTTTTCCGTAAAGTATCCTAGAAACATTATATCATTATATAATCTTATTTCCATAGTGTAGATAAAAATTATGTATTGGAATGGAAAGAATAAAATATTTGTCTCCAATTATCCTACTTTTTTTTATAATTTTTCAAATTTCATAAATTTATTGGTATTTTCGGTACATATGACGACTGAAAATAAATATTGCTTTATACGTATCATTGGCATCAAGTAGTATTCAATGCGGATGTTGAGTCATTTTTTATTTTGAAAGCTGTTGGATGAAGTTTCATCAAGACTTATTAGAAATTTGTTTATTTTATGTATGTTGTAAAAATATTAACTTTGAGACCCCAAAAATTCAAAATATTACGTTATTTAAAATGCTCTATATATAAGGACAATTATGAAAGTTTATAATTCACGCAATTCGTGCAACATATATGATTCACGAAACCTACTTTTATTTAAAAATAATATTTGATTTCTACGAAGGGGTGATCACGTTGTCGGGGACATACAAAAAGTTTAGTAGTCCGTGGATCATATTATATAAATTATAACCCATGTTTTAATTAAGAAAATGTTAAGACGAGACGAAATCATTAAGTAATGAAATTTTTTTACATGACGAAGACGAAAATCTTACAAAAATCATGAGATGAAGACGAAACTGACTTAGATTATACTCTGACGAAGACGATTTCGTTACTTTCAAAAATCCTTAAATTTACATTAACTACCATACGTGTCTGTTGATGGAAAAATCCCTAAAAAGTCAGAGGTTATATTATTAAGAAATTTAAGCACTCTATGCCTTATTATGATAAATTATAAAATATGAATATGAAAATATGAAGTATTTCAGTATCAAAGTAACTTCTAAATATATCCTTGTGCTTTCCTCTTATGTCGTTTGAGGTTCGTAGTGTTTTGCCAATTATCTTGAATCCATATTGTTGATCATTATTTCCAATGAGGCGTTCACATATATTTTCAGATTCATTGCAAGACAAATGAGTCGATAAATCTACTCTTCACCTTTTAGAGCTCAATTCTTCAAAGTTATTCATAAAACTAAATGATGTTTCAATTTTTTTCCTAAATGATAATTACAGGCGAATACTAATTCAAATTTAGTGGTTCTCTCATCCTGCTGAAAGTAAGTATCACCCAATTAGATCTTATACTAGATGAGTTACGTTATGTTATAACTACATGCTTTTCAGATAAAGTTCTTATTTTAAAATGGTTAAAATAGTCGAAAATGCAAAATGCAATTTCTTACTAGTGCAAATTCTGACCTCCTGTTGGTATTTAGTTAACTATATATGGGAATTTGATAGGTTTTTACAAATGGATGACATCATAACTACTTAGTTATCAGTGATAGGTCACGAGTAAAACTCGTCATAAAGTGCTTGTCATTATAGAATGCCAAATTATACCAAAAATTCTGCAAGAAAAGTCGGCTCGTCAATCTAAATCCTTAAAATTTTCCTACTGATGTCCACAGATTTCCCACTCTAATATGAAATGACTAATATTTGAGATTATAAAATGTGCAACCCTTTTTTCCAAAAAAAAAAAAAAAATAATAATAATAAGTAGTGCCTTTTCTTAATAGAGCGTTTTTGGGAGGGCTATAAACAACCAAGTTTTATAAGAATAAAACACCTTTTTAATTAATGTAAAGGAAAATAGTAAGCTATTGGAGAGCAAAATCAAACCAAAAAATAAAAGGACTTCAACCTTACTGTCTATCAAAATATATACTTATATTGCCTACGACCTTCGATAAATATTACTATTTTTATAGAGCGTTTTTAAGTGACGTCACAACTATTTAGGAAAATAGTGAATTGTTAAATGTCAAAATAAGAACAATAAATAGAATGACTCAATTTTTACGTTCTATCAAAATTATCGCTCAATTGCATTATTTCACTATATATATGACCCTAAAATGAATTAAAAATATGTTAGTACATCGCATTAGTACAAAATGAAGATCTTGGAATACCCGCAGGTTGAATCCAACAATTATTATTGTTATTTAAGCCATAGAACACCAAAGTGGCCATTAATACTTTCAATCACTAAACGTTTGGCCTTAAAAGCATTTAAGAAAATATCCAGTTTTAAGTGTATAGCTACTACGATTCAGTGCCATATTTTGACATGAAAGAACTATATAGATAAAAATCAAGGAAAATAACAAATTGATACAAACATTCAGTATTTGAAAAATGAATTATTTATTACTTTATCTTGATTAAAATAATAAAAAAAAGTATATATCCACTAAAAAATCAATTAAAAATGAAGGACCTTACATGGAAGTGAATATCACAGGCACTTATTTACGACATCGCTATAAAATGAGTAATATTTATCGAATGATGTTTTTTTATTCTTAGAAACTGATGCTTTATTTTATTTAAAAAAATAATTTTCCTTGTAAATTGGCCAATATTTCTGTCATGTTTAAAATAGCCTTTTTTTTAAAGATAAAGACTGATTTTTATGCTGAAAGACTATCCCATCTTTCGATTCAAATATATAATGATTTTTTTAGGTTAGACATTTCAATTTTTTACAGTCACTACTATAAAAGTCCAAATTTTTAGACCGATATCCTATTTTTCGGAGCTACATACTCAAGGGAGTAGGGGATCTCACCCCCTTCCTATTGGCTACAGCAATTTAATGATCATGTGTTCATTTCAGCTGTGTAAATCGTGAGTTCAAGAAGGGAAGAGTAAATGTTTTTTGGAGGCTATGGAGGATGTAGTAATGAGTTTAGCTGTGGATTTTTCCTTTTATCTCAGACTTGGGCAACATGTGTAAAAAGAATATGTGATGGATTCATTCAAAAAAAGGCTGTAAAATAAAAATATATACACAACCATTATTGTAATGTTGATGACATTAAAGTTTTGAGCTGTCAGAAGCAAGCACAATCATTGGAGAGTTCACCTCCTTATTTTCATACCAAGGTAAGTTAATCCCAAAGCAAGTTTGACACGAGGAAAGTTCATCTCAATGGAAAAAAAACATATTTTTATATAATACCATCGAAGGGTGGCTCAGGTCAAGGAGGGAGCGGGAAATCATATTGACGATGGCCATTGCTATGTCTTCTTAATGCTTAGACTCCTTTGGGGTGGATCAAGGACATCTTTTTGATGTCCTTGGGGGTGGACGAGCGTTAAGGGTATTCTTTCAGACATAATAGAAGTTGAAATGTAATGTAAAAAAAAGTGTTATAAACTTCAAATAGCACATCAAAATATATGTATTGAAAAAATTTTCTATATGAGAAGTCCATCTTTTATTTTTGTAAAATGGAAATTTGCGAATAAAAGTACATAAAAACTATTTTGCGCTAATTTTGTACAGAAATACTAGTTAATAATATTTATTTGAATTGCAAAGACACACACGAACCTTCCAATATTTTTTTCGTACTTCTAAAACATACAAAGTTATGTAGAATAATCTCTTTGAAAAGATAACCTCGATAACTTGTTCATTTTCTCAAATAATCCTACAACACGCTATAAGGAATTTTGATGCTTGTGAGTCATGAGTGGCATCTTTCCAAAACTCTTTGACTCCCCCCCCAGCAGCCTTGACTATCTTTATATCTAGTGACTTCTTTTTACGAATTTGGACATAGACATGGTTGGAATTGTCTCAAAAGTGTATTTGACAGCTTTGGGGGTTAGCTTAACTGGCCTATCGCTTCAACGACGCTCCTTGAGGATGAACCCTACATTCAGGCCCTTACGAACGCAGTAGATGGTGTGACATATGACTCTGAGCTGCATGACATTGTTTGAGGTGTCATGGCCGCTGTGAGTCAAAGCTCAAATGTTCAACCTTTTTGTTTCCATCTTTATCCAGAAGTGAGATATATTTGTTTACAATTACTTTTTTTTTGAATAATGTAAAACAATAATTTTAATATTGTGCCCCAATTTTATAATTGAAATTCTTTTTATCTCTTAAAAAGGCAGTTACGGAGGTGGTTCAAGACTTATTCACTACTTCGTAAGACTTTATATATATTCCAAAAATATCAATAATTTCTAGGATATATTTCATGTATTTGATTATCCAATAATATTCTATAAATAGATACTTAGCCTCAATAAATTCCCCTTGTAACTGAATTAACACGTTAAACTCTGCAAAGAGAAGAAAAAGTTACATTCATAGCTTGAAAAATTTTTAATTCATATTTACGTACAGGCCAATATTTCGTAGACATTTCTGTGTCAATTATAAGTTTTACATATAAAAGTTTAGAACCTTAATATTGACCCTAATATGGCCATTTCAGATAATATATATTTATTTATCATTATTTTTTTGTAACTATCAATTTTGGCTACGCTAAATATAATTTGGCGTACCTTCAAAAGATTAACAGTAATGATTTGAATATAGAAATGGAAGTATGCCCTTCCACACAATGAGACCTTCCTTCGAACTTTGTGACCTTTCGATGTGCTAATTATACAAATAACTCGAAAAAGTAGAGTTTCTTCTCCTTCTTTTCACTTCGGGTTCTTTCACTTGACGAACTGAAGTTATTTCCTTATTATTAAGAGGTTGCCAGAATTGAATTTCAACTATCTTCTGTCGCTGTTTCCAATTTTGAGATAGAAAGATAAAGTATAACGTGCGGGCAAACTTATACAGGATACCCATGATTAAGGGTGATAATTTTGGTAAGAATAGAAAAGCGTGCGAGGAGAAGGGAAGAAATACTTATGGCATCATTGATTAAATAATATACATCTTCTTCTATCAATCATGAACGTTATCATTCCCGCCTTTATTATTCAATATTGAGATAATAATATTAGATGGGGATAGTCGATAGAGAACTGAATAAAATGCCTAAAATAACGTCGCCTTCTGTATGGATTTCTGAAAATGGAGGCCTAAGAATTTGGAAAATACTTACCGGATGAGAAACAGATAGTCTGTCGGATTTGTCGATATAAATGTGTCTTTAGTCCCCTGTCTAGAATTACACGCCACTCAATATCCTCATCTCATAACAAGATTCATCTATAAAATCAAGTTAACGATGAATACATAAAGTCAGACTTTAACTTTGATCTCACAACGATGCTTATTACATGTAATATACCCTTATCCATTGCTAATCATCTACGTTCGAAAAGTTTATGGAGAAAATACACGGGTAAACCTATCCCTTCCCAAGGAACCATCATTAATTAATACACCCAATGTAACTACCCCCGTTGTTGTGACCATTTAAGCAGTTGTTTTTGCCTTTTATGAGTTTTCTAAATACCATTTCTTGGAGCCTATCAACCATAGCTAAGCCTTAAGTGATAAAAAAAAGTAATATTTATTGACTAAGTAATATTGGAAAACCTAATTATCATACCCAACTCTTAAAGCGAAGTATGTAGTCTCAGACAAACTAGTTGCAAACCATCCAAAGCTACTACCCCCGTAATTGTGACCATTTAAGCAGTTGTTTTTGCCCTTTACTGAGTTGTGTATCATAATTCTTGATATGTTTAGCTAAAATAGAACCATATTTTATGATTAGATTTAAAAAAAAATTGAGATAGTTCAAAATTCAGAGTTCCATTTCAAAATTAGTAAATATGTTATACTTTATACTGATAACTTGATCGTCATTTGGTGCAGATGACTCAAAACATTTTTATATGTATTTCTATAAATGACATCAGTACCAACATCCTCCATTAATTTAATAATGGTTCCTCGGGAAGGGATAGGTTTACCCGTGTATTTTTCCATAAATTTTTTGAACGTAGATGATTAGCAATGGATAAGGGTATATACATGCAATGAGCATCTTTGTGAGATCAGAGTTAAATTCTGAATTGATGTATTCATCATTAACTTTAGATGAATATCCATGTTCTTGATATGAGAAGAGGATAATGAGTGGCGTGTAATTCTAGATAGGGGATTAAAGGCACATTTATATCGCCAAATCCGACAAACTATCTGTTTCTCATCCGGTAAGTATTTTTCAAATTCCTGGGCCACCATTTTAAGAAATACAGACAGACAGCGACGTTGTTTTAGGCATTTTATGCAGTTCTCTATCGACTATCACCATCTAATATTATATTAATATAGAATAATAAAGGCGGGAATGATATCTGTGAGGATAGACATTAAGAGCTCGGCTCGTGAGCTATCGCCTCATCCCTATTTATACGACGCTCTGACGTCAGAGAACATCTCTGACGATGACTAGAACATTCTATCAGTATTCATTAGTATTATTATTGTGTTATAAGTAAAGAGATGTACACGTGAGAAATTAGAGAATAAATACCTATCAATTACATAAGATTACGTTATATTATTTAATTGATCTTATGGTAATCCCATATGGCGCAGTCTTAAAGGCTTGGCCGAGGACATGATCGTAACGCTCACCAAGAAGAACCCTCCTCCCGTCCTGCAAGAATGGTGAGGAAAAGCGCAAAGAAGACCGGCAACCCCAAGGCAACAGCGCACAGTGAACCTAGCACTCCACATGACGACCCCTTGTCCACTCCTCACGCTAACACTCTAAGCGACCAGGACCCTGCTGGAGTAACACGACAATTGTTCTCACTCACTCCTCAGGTCACGGCGGAAGAACTCCTCAACATGAGAGAAGAAGCCAGCATGACGCTCTGGTCAACGACCTCTTAGTAAAGCAGGAAAAGGCTTCCACCGATCTTCGTAATGAATTCCAAACAGCGCTGGTGAAGAACGCTTCCCACCTCGAGGCGCAAACAGCCTCTTGGAACAGATGAGGACTCTCCTATCTCAGAGCAGTACTGCAGATCCACAGACTTGATCCATGGCCTCTCAGCCAACCGCAACGACTTTATCACCCGCTGCTGTAGTATTCTCACCCACCTGTTCAGCGGCACCTAGCGCATCGTCTACACCTCCCACTACACAACCTCCAAACACCAGCAGCCATGCGCAGACTCGAGGTAGCGCTACCATCACCTCTAACAAAACATTCCGGGTCTCTGAAATCGAAAAGCTCCCCGATACAGCAAACTTTCGACAGTTCCGTCACTGGCGTGACAACAGGAATGCTTCATCGAGAGCTCAAAACTTCGCGTCTTTCCCTCGCGAACAACAAATATGGACCTTCCTCAGCGCTCTGGGAACACACGGCAAGCAAATCCTGGAGTACTCTTACAAGATAGACTTCGAATCCTCTGATCTCACAGTCAACATCTTAATCGAGCATCTTCATCATTACTATAGAGGAAAAAGCAGCAAAGTTGTTGCTGAAGTTAACTTCATCAAAAGGAAGCAAATACCTGGGGAGTCATTTGACAAATATTGGTTCACGTTGAAGGACATGGCGGACGAAGCTGAACTATGCAATCATTGCCGCGACGCACAGATCGTCAGGCAAATCGTTGTTTGGATCCGTGACAACGACACAAAGGTTGCTCTTGAAGAAGAATCCACGTTTCCAACACTAGATAGAGCAATTGCCATCTGTAGGGCCAAAGAGTCAGCTAACAGATCCTCCTCCAAGATATCCAACACCCAGATCCAACATGTCCAGACTAGACCCAGATCCAGATCATTTGGTCGATCTAAAATCTCAACCAACCGCTCCTCATCATCGAACACGGATGGATCCAAGCAATCATGCAGAAACTGCGGCAAAATCCATTCGCCCAGTAAACAAGTATGCCCCGCAAATGGACAGAATTGCAACAGCTGCAACAAGAAAGGACATTTTGCTTCCATGTGCCGTAGCTCCAAAGTCTCTTCTGTATATGTTACGAACATAGACAAACAATCCTCAGAATCGAGATCAAACAAGTTTTGTGACCTCAGATCCATCACTGCCCACTTCTTCTCCATGAATGGAATCTCGCTGGGATCCCGCAAAAACGTGCTCCCAGACAGTGGTGCTTCAGCAAACCTTATAAGTACACAGAACGCGGAACGTCTGGGGTTCAACATAAACACTGGCAGAAAGCCTGAAGGCCAACTCACAGCTGCAAATAATCTCAGCATCAACATCATCGGCGAGATGAAGGTCAAAATAAAATATCATGATATCATGACACCGATAACTTTTCAAGTATCCAATGAGTACCAAGGCACACTCCTCAGTCTGGACACAAGCATTGCATTAAAAATCATACACCCTGAATTCCCAGTTCCAATTGTATCCGTCAGGAACGTCCAAATGTCCCGTCCCGTGTTCGAAGTCCTTCACGTCAACGGTGACTCGTTCGAGTCTACCCCTGCTACAACCACTTCGCATCACTCGGAAGCACCGGTTCACAAGAATCAAAACATTCCTGAAGCTGGAGAAGAAAGTATCTTCGCCACCAAGGAATCCCTTCTAAGAGAATACTCTGACGTCTTTGACGGAGAAAAACATCTCAAGGTCATGGATGGACCTCCCATGGTCATCCACCTCAAGCCCAACGCAACTCCTTTCAAAGTTAGAGGTCCCAGACCTATCCCTCTACCTCTTCGTGAGCGGGTCAAAAAGATGCTCGATGATCTAGAGTCCCGAGGAGTAATTCAAAAGATTTCTAAACCTACTGAATGGGTCCACCCTATGTCAGTTGTTGCCAAGGGAGAAAAACTGAGGCTCACTGTTGATTTAAGAAAGTTAAATGAGCATGTCCGCAGGCCGGAGCACCCTATCACCTCTCCCAAAAATGCAGTGTCCAACATTCCTCCTAATGCAAAAATTTTTACAACTCTCGACGCCACCTCTGGATATCACCAGATCCCACTTCATCCATCAAGTCAAGATATCACTACCTTCATCACCCCCTGGGGACGCTATAAACACCTTCGTGCCACCATGGGCCTCTCGTCTGCAGGAGACGAATACAACCGCCGGGGAGATGAAGCACTCGCAGGGATAGATAACATGGAAAAGGTTGTTGATGATATCATTTTATACGATAGTTCTATGCATCTTCACGAACAGAACGTAAGGAAACTCCTCGATCGCTGTAGAGACACTGGAATCACTCTCAATCCCAAAAAGTTCCACTATGGTCAAACAGAAGTCAAATTTGCTGGCTTCAGAGTGACAAGCCAAGGCATCCAAGCTGACCCTGAAAAAATAAAAGCCATCGCTCAATTTCCAACACCTAAGAACATCTCAGATCTCCGTTCCTTCTTAGGATTGGTCGAGCAATTAGCAGGATTTTCAGACACGGTTTCAGCAAAATTCATGCCTCTCCGTCCACTCCTCAGCCCCAAAAATCCATACATCTGGACAGAGGATCACCTCAGGGCCTTCGAAGAAGTCAAAAAGTGCTTAGTTTCTCCACCCATACTAACGACTTTTGATCCCAAAAGGGACACAATGATTCAAACGGACGCAAGCAGGCTTAATGGCCTAGGGTATATATTACTTCAGAAGGACGAACAAGATGTCTGGAAGCTTATTGAGTGCGGTAGTCGCTTCGTCACAGAGACAGAGGCACGCTATGCCATGGTTGAGCTAGAGTTGCTCGCTGCTGTCTGGGCACTTCGTAAATGCCATAGTTATCTTTTTGGTCTACCGGAATTTACGCTAATCACAGACCATCAGCCTCTCGTTACAATCATTAACAAAAAAACCCTTGACGCCGTAGATAATACAAGAATTCAGAGGCTCAAGAGTTATTTGACCCCTTACGATTTCAAAACAGTTTGGAAGAGAGGCAAGGACAATCGTATGGCTGACGCACTCTCCCGATCACCTGTGGATAAGCCCACCCAAGGGGACGATGACTTCACCCAGGATATGTATGGATCAATCCACACAATAACAGCAAATCTCCTAGACACTCTCAACAACTCAGATATATCTCAAATTGAGTGTGATCCCATCACCCTTGAGAGTATTGCACGTGATCCTATCTTGGAAGAAATCGCTGAAGCATCTCGGAACGATCCCATCTTCCGCCTCTTAAAAGATAACATTTTGGGAAAAATGGATAAACATAATATCAATCCTGTGCTAAAACCATACTCAAAGATTCTTCCCCATCTCACCATTGACGACGATCTCATCCTTTTCGGCGACAGAATCATCATCCCACAATTGAAACGGGATCAAATCCTCCAACGACTACACTCCAGTCATCAGGGGACAGAAAAGACATTAAAACGGGCTCGCCAAACCATTTTTTGGCCTGGAATTACAGCTGATATACGTAACATTATTGAAGCTTGTGAAGAATGCCAAACTCGTCGATCTCTACCCAAGGAACCTTTGAAATCGGACCCTGCCCCTAGAGATGTTTTCCAGGAGATTGCAACCGATTTTTTTTTTTTTTTTGAAGTCAGAGGAAAGCACTATTTAGCAATAGTCGACCGATACTCCAACTTTCTGCTCGTTCACAAATTTTCGTCAGCACCAACATCTAAGTCTCTTATCAGCAGCCTCCTCCACCACATCGCCACCTTCGGTAGACCGTTAAGAATTTTTTCAGACGGAGGACTTCAATTTACAGCAGCAGAAACACAAAACTTCTTCGCTCGCTGGGGTATTGCACATAGATTATCATCACCACACTTCCCTCAATCCAACGGACTAGCAGAATCCGCCGTTAAATCAATTAAGGCTCTGCTCCTTAAAACTGGGAATACTGAATCTGAAGCCTTTCAGGAGGGGCTGCTCGAATTAAGAAACACACCTCTACGACATGGCTCACTGTCCCCATCCCAAATCGTCTTTGGAAGACCAATGAGATCAAGACTCCCTGCTCACAATTTATCACTTGCCGAGGATTGGCAGGAACGCCTCAACGAACACGACCGCCACATCGCCAAGCAACATGAATATGCAAAGAACCACTACAACAAGACATCAAATGAGCTTAAACCCATCCCTATTGGCTCCAAAGTCTGGATCCAGGATCCAACTTCCAAAATATGGGATCGGACAGCCACTGTTCAAGGCAAGAAACAAGATAGAGAATATCTTCTCCTGCTTCCATCGGGCAGAACACTATGTAGAAACCGACGCTTCATCCGGATTCTCCGAACTCGCGAGGACATAATTACAACGCCTCAATGCGAAAGTACGCTCAAGGATAACAGCCAAACTGACGAGCCTTCGAACCCACAACGACCTAAAAGATTAAGATTCGCTCCAATCAAATTTACCCCTTCGGATTGACTCAGGGCTCGAAAGGGGGTGTGAGGATAGACGTTAAGAGCTCGGCTCGTGAGCTATCGCCTCATCCCTATTTATACGACGCTCTGACGTCAGAGAACATCTCTGACGATGACTAGAACATTCTATCAGTATTCATTAGTATTATTATTGTGTTATAAGTAAAGAGATGTACACGTGAGAAATTAGAGAATAAATACCTATTAATTACATAAGATTACGTTATATTATTTAATCGATCTTATGGTAATCCCACGAACGAATCACTCATGCAACGGAGTGGTTTCAGTACGGAAAGATCCGGAGCTTGATGACCCGGTCTTGACTAAAACACTGAAAAGTTGAACTCAAATACAGCTCTGAAGATTGGATCTTTACTCTTTTCTTTAATTCTAAATTTGTATAAACTATTTAGAATGAGTAATTTATAATTATTTATGGAATATGAAAGGAATCTATAATGAAGGTGCAAAATTATTATTGAGAATTATGAATATAGATAGATATGAGTATAATATTAAAAATAAGTATTAGTATTTGGTTTCTATTTATATTGCACTATGTAGGCTTTATTGATGATAAGCTCGACAACAATTGTAGCGGCCTAATTCATCAATACAGATTTAAGTTTAATAATTTTCTTTCCTTAGACCAGGGACTCTCAACCTTTTTTTTTGTGATGTACCACTTGTAAAATATTTATTTAACCCAAGAACCCCCTTGCCAGCAAAAAATTTGTTTAACTTCAGTGATGTACCAATTGTAAATTATTCTTTCAAAATCTCAAGTACCACCTGAAGTGCCTCCAAGTACATCAAGGGGTACGCGTACCCCAATTTGAGAACCACTGCCTTAGACGAGACTACAGGTAGATCCGGACATTACATATATTACGTAGCATGAGGACTCGAACTTTGCCTGAAAATTGAATACTTTCCTTTTGGAATTGTATGTCCATTGAATTTTAGAATAAATACGCTTTAAAAAATTAAATTACCTAAATTATACGCATTATACTTTATATAAATGGAAATGTGTATAAATTTTATCTTGAATTAAGGAAGAGAAGCTACAAAATTACTATAAGTCATATATATAATTTCGGTCATATCCATCAAAATTATATATTTAAACAAATTGAGTTGTCTTTTTTTGGGCCTTGATGGTGACGATGTATTTGTTCTTTGACGTCCTACATAATGTGGAATCCAATACTTGGTAATATCAATTTTTTAATTACGAAGCTAATATGATTTCAATTACTTAAAGAAATTAAAGGAAATGGCAGTTTAGTTTTGTATGCTAATATCAAGGATCCATATTGTCAACCCGTTCCATGTCTTTATAGAGAGCATTACCTTTTTAAGACACAAATGATCCAGGACTAGATCCAGTAAATGAATCACATCAAATATTTTCATACTTTTCAAGTTAATGGCTCTTCAAAAGATGTCAAATAGTGTGATAGAAAACTGCGAAGTACGTACTACTAATTTACAGTGTAGAAGTCTCGTTTAAAGTCATTAGACACAGAAAGATATGTCGTTGTTTCGATAATGCCAAATTAGCCAAGAATCTATATATAGGATGTCAGAGGCTAGTGTATTCAATGTCATAAATCTTAATTGGACAATTTCATCTATTTTTATTCGATCTCCAATATTTATCATTGTGTTAAGTATAAAAATCATCAAGTGTTAAATTCTATTAATAATTAATAAAAAATGATGTCAAAGTACTCAATTCATTAATATTAAATAATGATTATTAAGAATAACGTAAATTCCAGATATTATGTTATATAAACTTCCAGATATTTTTTGCTGAGACAACTTTCATAATTCCTTTGGAAAACAATTAGATATCTCCTTGTGATGTTGAAAAATCATTGTTGAATGGCTAGAACATAAGAGAAAAGTATCAAATTTACATATTTTAGAAATGATTAAGACATTAAGTCAATTATTTTATACTTTTTTGAAAATCTTTTAGGTTCTATGTCTAATTTGAATTTGACACTTGGATCACGAATCTGTAATTAATTGCCTATTTTAAATAGATCTCAATTTTATCAAGATAAAAATTACTCGAGGGATATTGGATTAACTTAATAGTATTTATTGAAAATTCTATGGGTTACAAACTTATATTTGTATTTCTACATAATGATCAGACTGTTTTAAAAATACAAACGCTAGGGTGTCCCAATGCATTTGATGGTCGTTTGAATAGTCCGTGTAAACAGCGAGATGGCACGTATTGATGTTATGTTTATTTAGTAGCATCTTTTGGAAGAACACACACCAACTTTTAGCCAGATCAGTCAATTTATTTCTGTTTGACATTCGTTTGAATCGAGCAAGTGGAGTGATTTTCAAAAATCGATGAAAACAAATTATTACGTGTGTTGATTAAATGAATTTATGAAAGACAAAACACCTCAGGAGACTATAAAGAAGCTTTATAAATCTTATAGTAGACTCTGCACCTTCGATGAGGACAGTATCAAAGTGGTTTCAAAATTTTCGGAGTGGACATATGGGCACAAGCGACGCTGAACCTTCTGGAAACCCTGTTAAGATTTCTACTCCAAAAATGCATGATGTGGTAATGAATGACAGACGAGTGAATGTGCATGAGATTACTAGATGCTGTGGGTATCTCGAGTTGGAACCCTATTTCCATTAATTTTGCGACCGAAATTGCTGAAGTGTAAGCCTCTGCATTACCGTTATGGAAAATGACATTTTTTTGGGCCAATCATGACCGTTTTCTTAAAGCTCAGTTTTCAAACGGTGCAATAACCATGAATGATATATACCTGTAATAGTTTAATCCCTTTTTAGATAATCGATGAGGATTATTCCTTGGGAATCCAAAAGACAGTTGCCATAATCTTTCCAGCCGATTCCTCGATTCAAACAAATGCCAAATAGAAAGAAATATACTGATCTGGCTGAAAGTAAGTTCTTCCAAAGGATGCTAATAACCTCGATACACGCCATTAGTGCCATCTCTCGGACTTTTCAAACACCCTCGTTTAATAGAATTTTTTTATTCTCAAAAATTTATATTGCATCCATCCACCCATTTTTTTTTTATTTGATCTCAGCTACTCAAATATGAAAAAGAAAAAAATCCCTAGGACAACGATAACAGGTGCCTAATAGAGCTTAAAGTCAATTCGATGACATCGTAGGGTGGACCGGGGAATTTACATTCAAATGAAGATTACACAAAAAGTACTTATCATATATGTATTTTGACTCGTTATACTATTATTAAATAGATGTATGTGTGTTTTGTAGAACTTTGAGCGGTCTAATTTGAAGTCTATTTCAGTCATTCAGTAAAATGTGTTTAAACTTTCTCCGGTCTACTCTACTCTATATAAATGGATGATGGTGAGTTTATTTTTCAGAATTGATAAATAAAAGGAATCTATTACCTTTTACTAGGATTATTTTTACTTAAATAACACAATAAATAAATGTATTTGGAAATATATTTTTTATTTCGCAGTCAGGTGCTTTTACTCCTCATCCGCTATAATTAAACAATGGAAGTCTTTCATCAACTTAAAAGCTCTCTCAGCCGTATTATTAACTGCTTTAAAGCATTGATGATTTTTTCAGGCTTCAGTAATTTAATGGGATACCCTAATCAACACATATCGACCAAAATTAATATTGACACTAATCGGTAAGTTTTGCAAATAAACATAGTAAGGATTGTCTGCAGGGGATGGGCTGGAGGGGTGAAGTCCCCCAAAATTAAAGAATTTTGGCTTTAAAAAAAATAAAATATTATAATTTTTTTTTCGAAAAATTTATTATTTGAAATTTTTTTACTGTTCCATTTTTTTTCCAAAGAATTAAATTTTTTGAGTATGACAATGAATTTTTGAAATTTTTTGGGAAAAAATTTACTAATTTGTCATTAACTGTGGAATTTCTTACAAAAAATTGAATATTTTTTGTGAATAATGGTGGACTTTTGAAACTTTTTCCCAAAAATTTAATTTTCAGAAATATTTAATTTTTTGTGAACAGCTGTGAATTTTTCTTAAAAAAATTTGAAATTAGAAATTTAATTTTTAAATTTTTTTTTGAAAAAATTATCCCCCAAAAAAAAAAAAAAAAATATATAATCCTGCAGGCCACCCTTATAGCCTAAAGAATTGGGGTCTTAAAATTAAAATAAGTTTTGTCTTATATTAAATTTTTAAAATAATTTTTTTAGTAGGCCTTAAAATTGATTCTCTGTGTACATGGTGGGGATTTTCAATCCGGAACAAGTTTAGGCACCATTTTGACACACCTGAGATCTTTGTTTAATACAGTCTAATTATCAAATTCAATTGACAACACTGTATAGGAAAAACAAACACAATACTAGAAATGTCCTCCAAATAAGACCATCCTCCTTTTACCATTATTGTGTACCTCCATGGCGGATACACGCCCAAGGACGCAATAGATAATGATGCTATTGAGCTTAAATTTATGTTTTGACTCAGTATCATTCTATAATCTAAAAATTTGTGCAAATCAATTAATTAGAATGGGATGTATTCCAGAAAAAAACACTTTTAGGACCATTATGTTTTGCAAGGGAGATGCACCTCCTAGCACGCCGGATCTGAAGATTTTGATCACAATGTGTTGGAGAATCTTTGACAGAGTGTCAAATAAACGTGCACATACCACTGTTGAAACCTTGTGGGCTTCCATTCTAGAGGCAGTGGCCAACATGGACTAGGAATTCATCATCAAACCCTGTAGCAGATTCAGGCCCAGGTTGGAGACTGGTGTTGAAGCTGAAGGATGTTGGCCTTGAGTGATTGACCTCACTATGACCACTACATGACAAAGCAAATGATTTTTGAAATTCTGAATGAATTGTGGGAAATAAATTGTAAAATACATTATCCTTCAAATTTCCAGACGTCAAATCCCCACCCTTTATATTTGTATCGAAGCTTTCTTTTGTACCTTCATTTAGATAGGAAAAAAATCCTTTAAAATTTTATAATTTAATACGAAAAGTTTGACATATTTTTTTTCTTTTGAATGATTTCTCTAACGAATATACAGTCAAATGTATAAAATTGATACAACTTACACAGTCTTATAGACCATAATATTAAGATATTTTAAAAACAATTTTATAACTTTGAAAGCCGAAGAGTTATGAACCATAAACTAAAATACATCCATTAGAACCCCAAACCAACCAACCTTATTTAATATATAATAAGTTTATTATATACAAATAGTTAGATACTTTATATTAAATGTGTAGGGCAAGAGTTTTCCAACCTCGGGATCCCCAAATCTTGGAAACACCGACAAATATATCTAGTACCATAATAAATAAATATGAAATAGTTCAATGATTGATACTGTTGTAACTATTTAATTATTCGGGTATATAAGAAATTGACAAAACAAAGGAAAATACATTCCAAATTAACACTTTCTACATGTTTTTTGACAAAATCTCTTGATGAAATAATATCTACAATATCCACTAAGTCTACTGCAGACCACATCACCAAGATCATTCTCACAAACTAAACAATGAAAATAAAAGGAATGAAAGTCTAATATAAAGTAAAATGATAAGTTACATACCACAATTGAAACATGTCTTTTTACAATATCTATTAATGTAGCTATGTCTTCCACAGTAGTTCTTATAGTACTTACAATACCTAAATGTGTCAACACAAGCTGCAAAGAAAGAAAGAAATAACTTTTTTAATTATTTTTAAAATATGGGAAATAGTACTCACGTTTAGAAGTAGAAGGTGCTGGAGTTGTAGGGACTGGAGATGGGGATGTAGGGGCTGGAGATGTGGTTGTAGGGGCTGGAGTTGTGGTTGTACGGGCTGGAGTTGTGGTTGTAGGGGCTGGAGTTGTATTAGAATCTGTAGCATCATTTTGGCAATCATAGGCTAGTTTGGTCTTTTGAATATCCAAACTGCTCATTCCGCTTCTGTTAGGAATTTGAGCAGTTGTGGACTTTTTCAATGAAATTGTGTCTTTATTATTCCTTGAAAAGCTAGGTAGAAAATAATATTAGAGTATAATGTTATCGACTATTAAAGTTTTAAAAAGGAAACTAACAATCTAAGTCCATAGTGCATAACGGATCCATAATCGTAGTCCAATCCAAAGGTTGCCGCTCTAAATCCTGCAATGCAATTGTCATATTGATCAATGCCTACACTTCCACAGTATCGAATCGTAGCAGGCTCATTCTCTCCAAGAGCTCTCCAAAAGTTAGGATAGGCTGCAGTATCTATATTTTCCCAGTTGATTTTAACATATTGGTCTCGATCAGGCCTTGTTTGTTCATGAGAAAATCCAAGGATGTGGAGCAACTCATGAGTAATAATGCCCAAAATCTTATTTATCCAAAATCAAAGTTATTGTCAATAGTAGTTTTTTACATAATGAAAATCGTCATACCACACAGCCATTACTCTGTAAATGAAGTTTACTTATGCTTCTCCTACTATTGTAGCCAAGATTAGCATAGCATCCACTTTCACCAGTGAAGATATCTACATAATTTGTTTGATTTGTTCTTTCAACAAAGTTGACACATGTTCGATCCGAAATGTGTTTAATAGCATCCATGATAGTTTGTCGTTGACTTGAAGTGAAATTTGAGCTAATTATGTATGGTACAATTCCATTGGGCCATCGATTGCTTCGTCCTCCAATAAAGTTCCTCGAATACATAGCGGCTCTATCGTAAGCACCCAACAAGACTTTGCAGCTGCCCTCGTCGGAAACATTTCCCCCACTCAAATAAATTGTTAAGAGGATTTGAAATAATACAATTGCTATGAACAATTTTCCCATGTTTAAAAACCTAATGATGCTATAATAGACATTCAGCATGAATATATATACATTTAATCTTCTTTGTGAGATGTTTTTACACTTGTTTTTGAAATAATAAAATATTACAAGAATAGAAATTATCGAAAATGTATAGATGTATAAATGTAAACGCATAAATAGATTTGTGATGAGTGTATCTCATTTGGATTCCTTTAACAGCTTCTAATATAATTCATATTCTTTTTTAGAATTGTCATTATTAATATGCCACATCTCTTCATTTATTCTTATTTTTAAATAAATGGTGCTGCAAAAAATATTTATATTTTTTAGTCATTCATTGAGTAAGTAAATTTGTCTATAATCAAAATTTAGTTTTAAAAAGAAAATTTAATTACCTTTGGCATTTAGATAGATTTGTAAAAAAAAAAAATCATCGGAGACGAGACTTTTTATGTTGTTATTTTCCAAAGGTGTTATCATTATTCTATATTTCTTGAGGAGGGAACATTCAAGTATAAAGTGTGTATAATTTATTGACATCTGAATGAATAACATATTTATGGTTGATGTCATCTTGTCACTTATTTGATAACTTCTTACATGGAATTTTCTGGTGCTTCTGTAAACTTCAAACATAAATTTATACAGGGTGGTCCAAAAGAGTTGGGGAAATCTTTAAAGGCCTAGTACGAACAAATTAGATGTGGTAAAACAATATTTTTTAATAATTTGAAAGCTACATTTAATGAAATTTAGTTATTTATAATAAAATCCATCTCTCCTGATAACCTCAGCCACACGGATCTGGACCACCCTGTATGTATGTATCAGAGACATAAAGAACTTGTGACGTTGTATAACACGGTATACCAATTCAAATATATCCGAATTTTTCTTTGTTTCCTAAATTAAAATTTTTTTTTTTTACAAAAAAGCCTCTTATTTTTGGACTAACCTATTTTAAACAAAGTTTTAAATAAATTGTTCAATATTCCTTTTAAGTGACTTCTTTTTAGATAACAGATATATATTTTTTTTTTAAAGATTACTATTACTAATACTATAAATGTTAATTGTCTATTCGACCCCTTTCTTTCTTCGACCGACAAAACGTCGACCAGAAAAAAACACCGACTGACAGAAGGTTGACCTTAGAATATAAAATAAAGGGTTACTACAAATGGTGTTGCAATATATCCCATTCAGACATTTTCCGCCTAAAGCATACCCCAGGACCACCATTCCTATATAAAGTACGAGTAAGGGTCACTCCCGATCCCCCTTATACATGTTGGGGCTATTTTCAGACACTGCCGTGTCGCAAAATGGAATGAATCCCACCGCCACTATTTAAGTAACCACTAAGAGCCCATCACTACCCATATTTTACCCCCTTCCCCAATGTTTGAGTTTTTTTCGGGTATGGGCTGCCCCAAAATGGGGTGAAACCCACTGCCACTATTTAAATTTACCCCACCTCAATTTATACCCCGAAAGGGTCCCCTGAATTTGAGACCGTTTCGTTTTTCATCTCATTTTGAGGCTGGCGGTACCCAAAATAGCCCCAAAACTTCTACGTATAAATGGGGGTTTAAAAGGGTTCCTTACTTTTTGTTTATGTAGGGGTGGTGGGGTAAATATCTTGGGCTGGAAATGTCTGGAGTAAATGTTGTAGAAAACAGTTTTTCATATTTTGAAATGTAATATTTGCCGGTCGACGTTTTGTACGGTAGACTTTCTGTCGGTCGACGTTTCGACCTACTACCCTTTCTTCTATAGGGTCATTCAAAAAGAGCGGTTTTTTCCAGTAGGGATTTTTTGACAGGTGCGTACGAGTTCTGTCAAATTCATACGTCATTTTTACTCAGTATTTTCATACTTAGGTGAATTGGCCACCAAGATCGTGTGATATCACACCTTCGGACTTTTTTTTTTGGGGCTACGTAAAAGCAAAAGTCTATGTGGATAAACCAGCGACGACGATTGAAGCATTGGAGGTAAATATTAAGCGAGTTATTCGTGAGATTCCGGTCACATTGCTCGAACGCGTCGTCAAAAATTGGCGCGAAAGAATGGACCATTTAAAGGCTAGTTGCGGCCAACATATGAAGGGGATTCTTTCCTAGAAATAATTATAAAGGAGGGTTTTTTCGGTTCATAATAAAGTATTACTTTATATCAAGGTTAATTGAAATACAAGGTTATACCATAACGCGTGTACGACTGATGTTTGACTTCCACTACGTTTTTTTAGTATTGACGTCATATTGTATGAGTTTTTTGTGTGTTTTATCAAAATCCGCTTGTCTTGCTGAGGAGTCGGTATGATACATCAAATTGGAATTTTTAGCAAGGCGGATCATATGATTGCCTAACCTTGTATTTCTATAAACTTTGCGTTATATATAGTGTAAACCCTTTGCCAAAAAGGAGATCCCTAATATATATTAGCAGTAGATTTATTCATTACGATAGAGCGCAAAAATAATGCTCAAGTGTATGAAGATTAAAAAAACATGCAAAACAGAGATGAAATACAAAAACATTATTTCTATGTTGTCATTTAGTGATATTGGCTTAACCCACAATCCAAATAAACCATTGATGACTATTCAGAGAGTCTTTAGGTAACAACAAAGTTTCAAAGGAAGGGTGCATTACATCTTAGCGTCAAAGGAGCTTTCAATTATTTTTTCTGAATTCAATACATTCCTCTGCTCGATACCTATCAATAACTTTTTGTACGGTACACTCATATTCATCTATAGCCATAAGCTCTTTCCTCGTTTCTTGACCCCAAAGACCGACTATTAACTTAATCTTGATGTGTTCTACTAAACATTCCTTAGTTCCTCATTTTTCATTAAATTCAGCATGGATTGTAATTCGAGTTACCTCTCCTTAGAAGTCCTCAAAATAATGACCTTCTTTTTGATACATGGAGTGGAATTGAACTTTATCAAGAATGATGTTGTATTGAGAGCGAAAGTGTTTCCTTAATTCTTTTTAAATTTCAGAAACGGATAATAGTGTGTCTTCCTTAATCCCAATTGAGACTCTTAATTTTTCCCTTATCTCTATATCCATGAGTATCTTAAATTCGATAGTTGTTTTACGTTGTTTTTACGTAACTATCAACTCATGCCAATTACATCTAGTCTTCAAAACTGAGTTTTCATTCAACGAGATCATTCAAATCCATATTTGCTCTCAATGGTTCAGGTTTCCAGTTTTCTGGTCGATGTTTTGTCCATTCGACGTTTAGTCTATTCGACGTTTTGTACATTCGACGTTCTGTTGGTTGACGTTTTGTCAAGGCACCATCTAGAAGGATGTTCCATTAAGGGAATTAGGGCATTTTATAATGTGACCATGATATCAAATTTGAGTAATGAGTGAATTGATACAATTTGATTGAACTGAGTGAAACATTTGGTATATTACAAAAAATCAACAAAATATTGGTGAAGAATGTATTTAAAAAGTAACATTAATTCAACTTCAGAGCCATCTAGCGAGTAAAATATAATTTATGTATATATTTATGAATTAAAACACGTGACTGGGTACATAGTATATCTCAGATTTTGTACGGAATTTTCAAACGACTTTCGTACACTTATGTGCGATTTGAACACAAGTCGGAGAAAGAATTTTCTGTCTTGTGGTTCAAACGGATCTGGTTCTTCATCCGCTAGAATTACAGTCGAACCAAGACCGAAACCGAGATCGCAAAATTTTGATTATTTGTCTCGGTTCTTGTACTTTTGTTCCTATTTAGAATATATAAAGAAAAGGTATATATTTTAAAAAATAAATCAGCTCCAATCAATACGTGAATTTTCAGAGTTATTTTTTTGTACAATTGTAACGTTTCCAATGTTTTTTTTACGTTGCCAGGACGATACAGTTCTAAATAGCCTAGTGCTTCTTATGGATCTGGAAAAAGGGGTTTTAGGCACCGGACAGCGTAAATACAAAAGGGAAGGGGTGGGGTAGATCATGGATCTAGGTCTGCTACTAAGCATGTCAGGCCCTTATAATATGATAACTATAATATTTCTAAAGCTAGGGTTTCCCAAACGTCACTATAACCAGCTCCCCCTACACTAATAAACTGAGGCCCCTTTTATACGAGTTTTCGGAGCTCCTGCTGGAACTTGGGGTACTATGCAATCTGTATATAAGATAGATGCAGCCCTTTTTGTATCGAATATCATTTCCTGGGCCAGAATTTTCTTGTAACGCCCCTTGTTTTAAGTACATGTTACAAAACTGATCCTGTATAAAGAAGAAGCGAGACCGAAGATCGGAACCGAGGCCGATAGAGCTTAACCAAGACCGGAACTATTAAAACGAAAGAACTGAGACCGGGACTGATATAACTGCTGAACTTGAACCGGGCACAACCTTGGTTATGGACTATCAAGGTGGGAGATTGAACAAAAAAATGAAGGGTGCTCATGCTTTCTGTTCATTTTTTTATAAAACAACGATGAAAGTGGAAAAATTGAATGGCAATTCCCCAAAGTTCTCCATAGATCTGCCCAGTTTCTATAAAAAGAGAATAATTTATCTTCCAGAAGGGTTAAAAATAAATCCCTCTCCATCGGGACTAATTTATTGAAGACTGGGCCAATAGTTGGAATTAATTGCCTAATCTCAAACTGACTTGGCACTATTTCTTTTCCGAGGAAAGGTTGATAAATGGGTCATTCCACGACGTCAAGTGTACACACACTCACCGCATGACCATCCCCGATTTTGATGATATTCGGTGAGCTGGCTTTTCTATTCAAAATAAGAGCGTTTGTAAGATATTTGGGTTCTGGGACTCACCTGGTGTGTTCTAGGCCCCCTCAAAGTTGGGCCTGATGCGTTGGACCTGTGTTGTTTAGAGGGCCATAATTCTGCTCATAGTGGCTTGATTTTAACTCAAATTACGTCAAAAGATGCACAAGAATACAAATTTTAACTTATATTTACTCAAAGTATTATTTTAATCAAATATAAAAGTTTGGAGCTCTGGCGCAGCCTTCAAAATGGCGCCTCTCCCAAGCAGCAAACCCGATTTTGTTTTAATTTTCGTAGAACATATATCAATATTTGTTTTTAAACATATTTAAAATTCAGAATGGGATCTTAATCACTACCAACCAGAGCATTATTTAGAGTATATAGAGCCGCTTTTATAGCATATGATAGAATATAAGTTAAAGTTTGTGTTCTTGTGCATCTTTTGACGTAATCTGTATTAAAATCGAGCCGCTATGAGCGGAATTATGGTCTTCTAAACAACACTGGTCCAATGTATTAGGCCCTACTTTGAACGGGCCTAGAACGGCCCAGGTGATTCACAGAACCCTAATATTTCACACACTCTCTTATTTTGTATAGAAAAGCCAGCTCACCAAAAATCATAAAATTTGGAGATGATCATGCCGTAAATTGCAAAAAAGTGTGTACACTTGACGTGGAATGACCCAAATGCAAAAGAAGTCTTCTATTTCTTTGACTAATTTTAATTTAATAGTAAGAAAAGAGGAATTTTTCACAGCTTAACAACAGTTAATGTGAGTTAAAAAAAAGTAAAAATAAAACATAGTCGTGAATAGATAATACAGTATATTAAAGATATCACTTTATCTATATTATATAATTTTTTGGTAATAATATTTTGTTTGGCATCCATACTCGCCGGACCCCAACCCCTTGATTACAGCATATGAACGTCTATTGAGGCCAGGAAATGTGCTAAACGTGCAACAAATTTGAGTTTCTTTAATGAGCAAATAACTGAGGAATAGACAAAACTTGATCCAGGGTATATTTTTAAGACCTGCTCGTCACTTATAGGTCGGCTGAAGCACGTTATTGAGACAAAAGGTTTGTCTCTTATGTTCTTTGTACGCTATGACAAAATATCAGGTATCAAGTAATGAATCATCAAAGATTAGTGTTTTGTTAACTTAAAATGTGTCATAATTAAATTTTTATACGGTAAAATGTGAATATTATAAGGATATTTCTGTCTTTGGAGTGAGTAAACACCCCAAAGAAATATGAAAGGGTTCATTGCAGCAACATTTTCATATCTAAACACCAATTAATTTGAGTTCGGGCAATAACCGTCATAAAAATAATGGTATTATTTTATTCTTTGAATATTTAAAATCAAATTTATTATACAGAAAAAAACTGAACTGAAGATAATATGACTCCTTTTCGTAATAATAGCCTTTCAACTACAGCAATCAGATGTTGTAAATTTTGGACTCTATAATATGCTATTGGAGAAAATGAAATACATGAAAAGATATGATTCTTATTACACATAGCTCTAACTACGTTTTATATAAAAATTTAGTATGCAAGTGTTTTTCCAAATTTAAGTACTCTTCCAAGAATCAAGTAAATTATATATTTGTCATACAACTATATAGTATCTATAAATTTATTTGCATGTATTTATTTTTCAATTCTAATTGGCGTAAAAAAGCTGCTTCTTTTCGTTAATTTCTAGAGTCCTACGTAGAGTATTGTTGTTCTGTTTGTTCAGTTGTCTAATAGTTAAGTAGGGATAATTATCAATATAATTAAGTGTAATTTATAAGCATGGAGCAACGTATCTGAGCAGAGATGATCATCTTCAATTCAATATGTGTAGATTCCCTTTATAATTATTCCTACAAAATGAAAAAAAAAAAAAGTTATTTATATGGACTCAGGTATATAAAGATTAGAAAGATTAAATGTAATCCACTAATTAAGGAGTTGAAAACTGTCTAAATCCTTGTGAGTGCAAATAAAAAAAAGTATATGATTGATTTTTGGATATAGTTGTATCTAATCATTATAAAATATCAAATCGGGAAATATTAGGGTATCATCTCTTGTCTAGAATTTACATGGCTAGTGTACAAGGATTGCCCGGAACCATCCTTACTAAATAAAAAGTAATATCACAAATAACTGGCTCAACTTACCTTGAATTGATAGCCCTTAAAATGGTAATCTTTGTGATGAGTTCCTTACCCTCATCTTGATAAATGAGCAGTAAATGATTTCCTTCAACTAATTATATAAAAAACAGTTTTTCATTATTATTGATTCAAAAATAAGTGTCTTAAAAATTTTCAGAATAGAAATGAAAGTGCTTATGTCATCCTTTATATAAAAATGATGAGTAAAACCCAACTGAACGAGATTAATTATTCAGAGTTTCTTAAATGGATAGAAACATGGAATAATGATGTTAAATTGGGAAACACTTGCGAAGAGCAAATATCAATATTATGAACTTGTTGCTCATCTGAATACAAAAGTTCGACAAATCGTAGAGATTTCTGCAAACACAAATAATACACTGAATGAAGTAATAGAATACATTACTGAATACATAAAAGAAAAAATATAAACATCAGGGTCTAGATATAGAAAAAAACTAGGGTGTACAGAAACATTGGATGAATTTTACTTTTGCAGATGAAGCAGACATTTTTGAGAAGAAGCCAGAAGATTGGTTAGCTGGTTATATAATTTGCAGCATCAATGACGACGAAGTATGGCAAAAGTTGTTGAAGAAGACTCAACAGATGAATTTTAAAGATACTCTCACTTTATGTAGAACAGTATAAACGGGAAGGAATAATCAAAATAGTCTAAATGATCTAGTATCAAAGGGTGTCAACGCAAATACAAAATCTAGCAAAGTCAATATATATCGAAGAAGAAGAGTGTGTAGATGTCTAAAGAAAACTATTGATCGATCATTCACTCTATTCCAAAATTTGAATTGAATAAACAACGCATAAATGTACTGAATGCCCATGGAAATTACTTTCAAAATATAATAGCTACTTGTGACAATGGTACAATAGTATCCGTCGTTGGATCAAGAGCATTAAAATATATAAATATTGGACGTCGAAGATCAACACTTCAAAACTAAAATCATCAGGGTTAATCAATCTAAATTAGATATACTAGATGTTATTGATTTGATTTGAAATTGAGATGGGGAAATCGTATACAAAAAGAGGTAGTTTACGTGATAAAAAATATCCTCAAAAAGAGTTATTCATCTGACAAAACGCTTGTATTTAATTAGGAATTTTTCACCCTGATTTACCTCGCCCATTAAAAGAATAATGGATGGATGAACCTTTGGTAACTGTACAAAGTAAGAACGACATGAATAATCTTCTCGATAAATGTAGATCAGGAAATATAAATTTAGAGATGGATTATCAAAATATAAAAATACATCGCTTGAGTGTGGATACTCACCTAATCAAATTGTTCATGGTCTAAATCTTCCATCAAAGGTCCCTACTCATAAACGATATTTAAAAAAAAAACCCAAAAAACTGTTGAAGATTTACGTATAAAGTCAAAATCATAGAACGAGTTCTATCCTAATAATTTATTGGAATTAGTAATAGGAAGTTGAGCCCCGATACAAAACCCAATTACAAAGTTATGTGATAAATTTGGGAAAGTAATTTGACGAAGATATTAAATTTATATGGAAGATGTACATTTTCCATATTCCATTCCCATGTTAAATAAATACACATTATTTATTCATACATAGAATCAAAAGGATTTAACCTCATTCCCAAAAATGTTCTTTGAGGTTTGTACCCGTATGTTCATTTTTGCACTCATTGTAACTTTTTTAAGAATGAAGGCCTATTGAGGAGAACAGTATATTCCCTTTAAAATACTTCTTGATTTGGTTTGACAATAATACATTTTGTTACTTGCTCTCTATTTCTACCAATACCCTCCTGGTATACGGAATAATTTATTTGCTTAATTGAATGAATTTTTAGTTTTCTGTATGAAATAATTAATTCCATCAAAGAATTCCCATAAAGATGGATATTTTTGCACCTTCTGTATGTTATTTTTCAAAGTAGATTTCCTTGATTTAAATGCCACATCTTCTGTTTTACAGATGAATCCCTTTTTATCAGTACACTTGGCGTTTACCAATGAACCAAAATCCTCCTTAAACGACAAATATTTGCATTCGAGTCCATACAATATTGATCTATCATAAAATACAGCCAACTTGAGAAACTTATTCAAGAATATCCCAGCATTAGTAAACAATACTCATGCCCTAGTAAATGAGTATCGTTCAGAATATAACATTAACTTAAATTATTTATTTATTTATTACATATGAATAAGAGAGGTTGTTGATTATTATTATATATAACTTCCGTATCAATAACTATTTATCAATGTTCATTATATTCTGTAAAATTATGTAAGATAAAATATATATAGTCAATTAATTAGAAAACATCAAAGCCATCATTACAAGTATTTTTCTACTTTTCTCTGAAATAATTTAAATTTTAAATAAACTTTAAAGTTTAACTTGGGCATAATTATTCATATATTTAAAAAATGATTATCTTTTTTTCAAATAGACTATACAATGGCCGGGCTTAACAAAAGAGTTGGAAAACTTTTTATTATGGCTTAACGAATAAGTTCGGGCAATGCCAGGTATACCCTTAAATTTAATCATATTTTCATATTGTTCCAAAATTAACGCCCTGTTAACTTTGATGTAATTAAATTTAGAGTATTCAGGGTTTTCCATGAACACTGGTCCGACCGGATGGGCAAATATTCTAGAATAATAAAGTGTATATCATGTTGGAACAGACAAGTGGTTACAATTCAGGCAAAATATGTTATTTTTGACATGTGACACAGTAGTATTATCGTATAATGATTGATTACTCCGTTGAAATCTAACATCATTATTAGTTGACTATATGTATAATTAAAATTGAAGTATAACTTTTTAACTCATTTCAAAGAAATTGGCGTTTATTTATTAGATTTTTAAGAGTTTTAAAAGTAAATCAACAAGTTGAAATAAAAATACAAATTAAAACAACCTACATATACAGTGTTAGCTTCATTTTAGATCTTAAAAAGTATTTGCAACTGTCAGTGTGTTTTTTTTGCCTGCGATAAACGCGTCCAAGTGGCTTTTTGAGTGTAAAAGGTTCTTGAGCCTTGTTATAAGCCATCAAAATGACATGATTGATTGCAAGATCATCCGAGAGATTAATGGGCCATTTAGAACAAAGTATCGAGCTGCTCAGGGCAATTGTATAAACGCCGTAGAGTCTGATGCAAGTGTATGTATATTTCTTCAAACACAAGAAAACATTCGAGGCTAGGGCCTTCAACAAGGATGGAATGCCGAATACTCTGTATGGAGTCCGTATGGGTCTCAAATCTATCTGTTTTTGTAATTTCTTTGTTCCACAATTTCCTTTTGTTCTGGATGATCCTGAAAAAACTGTATGTTCCACGTTTTGGCCTAGCACCAGCAGAAACACACACGATCTCAACTAAAGGACAAAAACAATTTAAATTCTATTGACTAATATTATTTAATTTGCAACTTATGTCTAGAGTTGACACAGTCATATTAAATAAAACTCTTGTTAATATCACCTGTTTCTTATATGATTACTGCTATAAAGAGGAGATCCTTCTACATTTAAAATAGCCTAAGTTCAGGGAAAATATTATAATTATATTTAAATACATATATACTTATTTTATGATGCATTTTTAAAACAATTTAACGATGTCCTATGAAATAGTGAAAAAGAAAGAAAAAAAAACCCCAGCACATCTAACAACCATGTTTTCTTTTCTAATCTTTAATGGTTGTTTTTCATTATAAACGTGTCAACTCTACTCATGTCTATTCTTATCCTAGATTCCTTTAAGAAAACGATAAGAGACACACTAAAGAATGAGACGAAAATCTATTTACAATTATCACTTTTAACGCTGATAGGTTAATAATTGTAAACTAAAATATGATCATCTCTCAATTTTTGTAGCAGGATCAATTTCAAGTTCCATATTAAGGACTGATGGAACCCTAATACTATTCAAGTTTGGTACTTTCCAAGAATTGATATTAATTTATACCTTGGGGACTCAAAAATTTTAAATTAGTGGCAAATAACTTAACATTTGATCTTCCGCAAATCGGAGCAACATTAATGGGAATCATCAATATTAAGTGATGATCCATGAACCATAGGTACAGCTATACAACAAATTAGTAATGTTCACTTGCTACTCGCATCATTGGGCATCATGAGCGTTATTTATTTATACTAGTTTGCTTACGAAACGATCGAGAGTGACACAGTCTTGCAGCAAAATAACACAAGAATATTTTTTATGTAGCTAGATCCCATGTGTCATATTGAAGTATACACGTAAAGAAATGCTTAAAGCTTGAGTTTGATGGGAATTTTTGGATATGTGCGGTTATGTAATGTTCTAATAATCATCTGCTATTGTTTTTATTTATAAAGTGTGACTGTATCTTCGAAAGACGACCAAATTGAAGCAAAAATAATTATTGTAAATTATTTTTTTCTTGACCGATTTTCACTTAATGGACCGATTTTTTTTCAGTCTCAATTAATGGACCGATTTTTTTCTGTCTCTTAAATTATGAGAGACTAATTTTTTTTTCTAGATCAATCGTTATTCATTTTTTTTCAAAAAAATCATAAAAGAACAAGATAAGTTCTAGAACAAATACTGTATACAAATATGAGAAGCCTGGATCAAAATTAATCCGAACTATCTCTGTTTAAACTTCATGTAACGTCAGTTATACTTAAAAAAACATATGATGTCATGTTATAAACAATTTATTTGTAAAATCGGTCTAGACTGTTTTTTTGGTACTGCACTAACCGAAATTTTTTTTTGGACCGATGTAGACCGAATCTTTATTTGAGAGCGGACTAGACCGAGCTTTTTATTGGACAGAACTAATTCAGTCCAACAAAAAATATAACAGTCTCAGACCGGTCTAGGATTTCCAGACCGAACCCCAACACTAGTTCTTTTCCTTTTATCAGTCGAGGTTGCGAATGTATAAAAAACTCGCCGCGGTCCGAGGTAGTCTAGCCTTCAATTTAATAAGGGTGATAATTTTGATAAGAATAGAAAAGCGTGCGAGGAGAAGAGAAGAAATACTTATGGCATCATTGATTAAATAATATACATCTTCTTCTATCAATCTAGAACGTTAGCATTCTCGCCTTTATTATTCAATATTAATATAATATTAGATGGTGATAGTCGATAGAGAACTGAATAAAATGCCTAAAATAACTTCGGCTTCTGACTAGATTTCTGAAAATGGAGGCCCAGGAATTTGAAAAATACTTACCGGATGAGAAACAGATGGTTTGTCGGATTTGTCGATATAAATGTGCCTTTAATCCCCTATCTAGAATTACACGCCACTCATTATCTCATATCAAGAGCATGGATATTCATCTAAAAAATCAAGTTAATGATGAATACATCAAGTCAAATTTTAACTGTGATCTCACAAAGATGTTTATTGCATGTAATATAACCTTATCCATTGCTAATCATCTACGTTCAAAAAATTTATGGAGAAATACTCGGGTAAACCTATCCCTTCCCGAGGAACCATCATTAAATTAATGGAGGATGTTGGTACTGATGTCATTTCTAGAAATACATATAAAAATGTTTTGAGGCATCCACACTAAATGACGATCAAGTTATCAGTAAAAAGTATAAAATATTTACTAATTTCGAAATTGAACTCTGAATTTTGTACTATATAACATTAAGTATTCTATTTTTTTAAAATCTAACCCTAAAATATGATTCTATTTTAGCTAAACATATCAAGAATTATGATACACAACTCATTAAATAGCAAAAACAACTCCTTAAATGGTTACAACAACGGGGGTAGTAGCTTTGGATGGTTCTCAACTAGTTTGTCAATAACTATTACTTTTTTTATCACTTAAGGCTTAGCTATGGTTGATAGGCTCCAAGAAATGGTGTTCAGAAAACTCATAAAAGGCAAAAACAACTGCTTAAATGGTCACAACAACGGGGGTAGTTACATTGGGTGTAGCAATATAATTAGCAATTGTGTATATCCTTCATGATAATAGTATGTTGTTATATAAGCATAAGTAACGGGGGAAATATCTTTTTTGATGCTCTTAATAAGGAGTAATATCCCCGGACATTACTACATAATTAGCTTTTGCTCTAAATCTTTAAAATGGATTTATTTGTAACATTTTTTTATTAGTATATTTATTTTCTAATTTTATGATTTTGACATTTACTTTATTATTAACAGTTAGTTAGATTTCCTCGGTAGAGATATATCTATCCTGTGCACAATTGTATATAGCAACTTCCACATGAAGAAGAAAGGGGATTATCTTTTTGATTAAACTCCACGTCTCGCTTGTGTTTTGCAACCTAAAGTTATGACATATTTAACTGGATTCCGGTGTCAGAACAAGAAAATATTATTTGGATCAATCTATTATTTCAATCTTCTGTATTTTATTATTTATTGTTATTAGTTATATGATTCCAATTGTTTAATTTTGTATATTTAACATAAATATATGATGGTATATTTTTTATTATGTAGATTATATTTAATTAAAGCCTTCTTTTTTAAACTTGGAAGTTCAAATATATTTCGAAATACTCTACTTTGTCGTTTCATTAGCTGTTATTCTGAGAATAAGGTTCATAATGAATTACAATTTCATGGAGGGTGACGTTATAAAATCTACTGTAACGGATAAAAAACGTCGAAGTTAATTATACATACGTGGTATATCTTCATTAAACATTTTGCTAATAAATACTTTCGCTATACCCTCAAAAATCATAATAAAGCAGGCAGATGATAATCACATAAGTTTTTAAACAATGATACCATATGTCTTCTCCCCCCCCCCTTTCTCCTTGCACGCGTTTTTCTCTACAATATGATCAACTTTAATTATAATGTCGGTTAACACTGAACATCTATTTTGAATCCGTTTATTCTTAAATTGATTTTAATCGTCGCAATATTTCAAATATCGACACTAAACCTCAACATTTTTAAAGATATATATGTACCAATAATATATGGATATATCAATTCATTAAACATATATCTTGTAGAAGTTGTGATGTCTGTACGAGTTGCAGCTTGAATATGCACATTGCACAAGTTGCAATTTCTTCGTCAGTAAATGCATAATTTAATTACCAACTATGAGGTGATCATATAATTTCATTTTGATCTATTAAAACTACATGGTCATTATAAGTGATGTCTAAATTATGCAAATGAAATTAAATTTCTATTTTCTACAACCATTTTTAGGTAAAAAATATTCAGTTATTAGAGTGAAGGTAGGATTGAGTGAAAAGTACTCGGATATTCAAAATATGCCATATCTATCTTCCCATCTATTTAGATTTTTACCTTTTTTCTCCATAAATATAAACGGACATCCAGTAGAATATATTTCAATATATTTACATTCATTCGAAGTGAAAGAAAATCTTTTTAAATTGACCATACCTAAGATAGTGGACCCTTTAGAGCTTACTAAGGAACTCGCTGGCACCAAGATTTGGACTCATGTGCCAGAAACAAAGTGTTTGTCATTCAAGCTTTGCAACTTTAGCACTAAAGCCAATAGTAAGTGTGTCTAAGAACATTATAGACAGTATTTTAGATACAAAAATAATGTACATTTATCCTGTATAAGTTGGCCCACACGTCATACTTTCTCTTTCTATCCCCAAATTGGAGACAGCGACAGAGGATAGTTGAAACTCAACTCTCGCAACCTTTTAATAATAGGGAAATATATTTGGTACTACAAACGTAGGGACGCGAAGTGAAGGGAAGAATATAATTGGCTGAGGAAGAGAAGACGCGAAGTGAAGAATACATTGAAGGACAAAAGGGATCTCGACTTTTCCGAGTTATTCCGTTAATTAACACTTCGAATGGTCACGAAAGTATATAGAAGGTCACATTGTGTGGAAGAAGTTGTGAATTTGGCTGTTATGGACTTTTCGGAGGAGGGGGGTGAGTTCTCTCGGAGTCCATCCGTTGATTGAGAGAGGAAACTGGAGGAGATCATATCTAATTATGTAAGGCATTACGACTTTTTCTTATATCTACCATGCTCATGACAGTAGAATTAATTTCAGGTTCACTTTGTACAGGGAGTCGTAGTATGCAAATTCTTACAGGGATTTTCCTTCTTGGAGATCGATAAACTCGGATAGGTGTGACTTCAAAGCATAATTGAATTATTTATTAATAAATAATCATGGTCCTTATTCAAACTTAATTATTTTTTACCTAATAATAACGGTTTTTGGATTTGAGAAATAAAACACATAAAATATTATATTATGGTCAAAACTTTATTATGAACCGAAAACACAATCCTTTACAAATATTTCTAGAAAATAATCCCCTTCATATGTTGGCTGCAACTGGTATTTAAATGGTCCATTCTTTCACGCCAATTTTCGATGACGCGTTCGAGCATTGTGACCGGAATCTCAAGAATAACTCGCTCAATATTTGCTTCCAATGCTTCAATCGTCGCTGGTTTATCCACATATACTTTTGCTTTTACATAGCTCCAAAGATAAAGTCCAAAGGTGTGATATCACACGATCTTGGTGGCCAATTCACCGGGCCAAAACGTGAAATTAATTGCTCACCAATATAATGTCCCAATAAGTCCATTGTTACGCGCGTTGTGTGGCAAGTTTACCAGAATACATCCTATTTTACCGGATTTATTTGCACTTTTAGCTCCATTTTTATGCATTATTTGGACATCACTAGTCATTATGTATTTATGAGTAAGATAACTGTAATCATTTAAACTTTATAATGCGCCAAAGAATTCTTATCTTTTAGAAATTTATTATAAAATAGTCAAAAATGACACAATTATAATATAGATCATTCATGGAATTTTCAATTCTTGAATTGTCCTCATCCCAAGTACAATAAATCCTTCATTTAAAAGGAGTGATCTTATTTTTAATTGTAACTTGTATATTTTTGTACAAATTGACCCTGCTCAAGTACCCTATTTTGTATTCAAGCAGGGTCAGATAAAGTAATTCTAATAACTTTCTCCTCCTAAAACTGCCAAGTAGTGGAACTCATGGAATTTGATGAATGATATTCAGCACGGACATTCTAGTGTTCACTCTCTACAATTAGCAACGTCAAAAAAACGTCATTCAGTATATGATTGATTGAAATATTATTCAATTGTATTTTGAGAACGTTAAGATAGCAACATGAAAAGGAGAAACCCATGAACAAAAAAACAAGGTAAGGAAATAAAACAATAACTCATATCGATTGATGATTTGAGAAATCAGAAAAAATCATATTGTGAAATATTGGCGATTGTCCATATTGATAATTTATTTGTACAAAATATGCTTGGCTTAAAAGTGAATATTTTGGGGATATAATGATATTAGGGTCCATAGACATAAAAACATTAAGTGATGAGATGAAAAAAAGGTTGGTACCATCTTGGTTATCCAAAACATTCAACACAACACTACCCTTATTCTATCACGCAACCTTTATTCAAAAAAGATATCCAAAACAGGCCCGAAATCATTTGATAATTTGCCTAATAAATAAATCCCACCAACTGCTATTCATCTGTTATCTACTCCTATACCATCATTGTCATGTTATTTCTCCCCATTTTTTAAAATCAGTTACATATATATGTTACGAGCAATGTGGAAAATCGGGCATTTTGCAAATCCCTGTTAAAGCGGGAAATGTGCAAAATGCCCAGGACATCAATAACTTTTACGTTCATTACATTGTTAGGTTAAATGATTGTGGGTAGTTTGATTTTTAAACAATTCATTGCAAGCAATTTGATCATTAAGGATTTGATTTGATATAATTTCATAGCAAGCAATTTGATCATTAAGGATTTGATTTGATATAATTTCATTGCAAGCAATTTTATAATTGTGTGCATTTTTATCTAAATTAATATTTTATTTGGACAATCAAACTATTATATGACAAGAAATTGTCACAAAAGACCTCATTTTATTTTTCAAAATATATCTTGCCCAAAAGGTTGTCCAAGTAGACAGCTGGTACCCAAAGGGGATCAAAATCTATCACCACCGCTATCCTAAGTATCAAGGACTTTTTTTTAATATCCTATGTTACATCTCAGCCCACGGGTTGTGAAAGTGAACCACCGGTTTTGCCTAAGAACCATTTGAGACATTTGGTCGTAAAATAATATTTAATATATTGGTACATATATGAGATTGTATATTTTAATTCAATTACACAATTGCGTCTTAAGGAACGTCTTCGAGAAGTACCTCACATGCGTTTCTTTGTGAAGTGAAATCACGTTTCAATTACTTCATTACAACTTGTACACTCTGAATAATGTGTATAACTGGTTTCTAAATACAAAAGCAAGTTCAAAGATTTTCCCTCAAAATGAAGCCTGCATTATATTTGTATTGTTCGACGAATAACCACCAGTTTAAAGAATTAATCCTTTGTAGGGATTGGAAAATTGTACTAAATTAGCAAAAAAATAATCGTATAAGTGACGGAATCGTAAATTGATTGATGCTATGCGTTTGGAAAACCATATTTAACCCAAATTATGTATCATATATCAAATGAAGTTTCTAAAATATAGTTAACATTTTTGAATATCTCAAAACATCCCATAAATTTGAATACAATGCCTATAACTGAATTAAGTATGTGATAGTATTATTGTCATCGATAATTTTCCCAATTGACCTATTTGCCTTGATCCATGTTAGTATTTTCTTGTACCTCTCGAGCCCCCTGGATTTCATATCCTCTGTCAGAAGATGGCGTGGGGGTCCTTCTGAAATAAACTAGTCCTAAGTTGTGCTTTACAGTCCTCCCGATGGTCCTAGGAGCCACTGAGAAGTTGTTGGCGAGGCGATTTATCGACTTAACAGGATCCTCCTTTATATTCTTCTCCAAACATTTTTCTATGTATTCTATATTTACTTTTCATCTTGTCCAACTTAAAAACCAGGCTCCTAGAACACTTAACAATATCTGTAATCTTTATCATATCAACTCCAGCATCTAGGAGATCTGAGATGCACTTCTATTTTGCTTGTTGCTCGCTCATGATGATGAAATTACTGAAGGATTAGTAGAGTTTGTTTATGTAAAAAGGTAGGTGGGAACAGAATATCCAAAATAATCACTAAACATTTTCATAGTAATGAGAAAATAAACATTAATTAACAGTCCACTTTTTGCTACCCTAACCTGTATGTCTTTTAAATATTTAATATTATTTTGATCTAATGATAAGGCAAACACTTTAATCAATAAAAGAAGTTGTAATGTAATGTTCTTTATCTTTTGAGTGTATAAAAAAAAACACCGTTAAAATGGATTCGACATTTATACAAGGGTAAAACATAACTACACGAAGTTACTTTTATCTATTTTAACTTAATCCGACTCTAACAAAGAAACTTCAATTAATTATTTTAAGACCCCTACGGGGGCGATATTAGCTGAGTATTAGAATTTCTCATTTCACTTCATATTGTTGATGATAACATTAATGGGAATCGTCAATATTTAGTGATGCTCCTTGAACCATATGTACAGCTATACAAAAAGTGTTATTAATGTTCACTTGCTACTCGCATCATTGGGCATCATAAGCGTTATTTACTTATACTAGTTTGCTTACGAAAAGATCGAGAGAGACGCAGTCTTGCAACGAAATAACACAAGAATATTTTTTATGTAGCAAGATTCCATTGAGTTTGATTGGAATTTTTTTGATATGTGAGTTTATGTAATGTTCTAATAATTATCTGCAATTGTTTTTATTTATAAAGTGTGAGTGAATCTTCAAAAGACGACAAAACTTTTCTTTCTTCTTCCAGTGCCGAGCAGTGTGCTGGCCAAAAAAATATATGCTACCAAGGCGGCATAGAGTAGTGTGCTGTGATCACGCCACGAAACGGCTAAGTTGGGAAGATTTATGTAAAAAGTATATTAAGAGATATTTTTACGTGCTTGGAAAACTGCCTTCGAGAAAATTGTCGGTGGAAGATTGCTCTTGCGAAAATTGCTATAGAAAAAATTGCCGGTTTGGAAAATTGCCAGTTAGGAAAATTGCCCGTAATTTGTTCAAACTTCATGATGAATAATAACACATTATAAATTTGCATCATATTTTGGTCTATAAAAATTATTATAAGAAATTATTTGTATTATTTGATGTAGGAATTTATATAATATAGATATTTGTTTAAACAAAATTATAATTAATAAAATTATATTTTATTTACCCATTAGATAAATTATTTCCAACAAAAATAGGTTTGATACTCTAAACTTTCCAAATAAGAAGACAAAACAGTAATTTCAAGTTGAGTGTAACCATTACAAATAAAACGAAAAAAATTTGATAAATGACTATTGAAATACAAATATGTTATTTGCATGTAGCGTAGATTTAAATGGCGTAAAAACAATTAAAAAAATGGGGTTTTCAATTTGCAAATTGAAGGCTTAAACTATTATTTGGTATTATAGTGCTTCTTTGAATGTATTGACAGGTGGTTTCGTCAATTCCACACTACCTCCGGGCCAATCTGAGGGCGGATGGTATTCAACCATATTTTAAGATTTTTACAGGTAAATATATTGGTTAACCGAACAGATTAGACGTATACTTTTCTCCAGTTTTACCCAAAGTTCAGACTTAAATATAATAGAATCAAGATTGAGCTTACATGTTTAACGATTACTGATATTGAAACAATAAGTAACCTATTGCTATTAGTAATAAAATTAGGCATGTCGTTAATTTTATTTTATCTTGACTCTTCTAATCAGAAAGAAACAACAACAGAAAAAGCACAAATCAGTTGAGAGTTTGACAATTCTTCCATAAATGGAATAATTATTTAATAACAGTTTCTAATTGTAATAATTCGAATCCAACTAATCAATCTTAACAACACGGATTAGAGAAAAAGAAGGCGAAAATAAGACAGCTGACAACCAAAGGAAGTGTACATTTTTGTGTTTGTGCATGAGGTAATGTCTTGTGAAATAACTATACGATGCAACAGTTTATGTTGATGTTGCTCCAATAACTTATCATGATAAATAGAATGTACGATCGATATCGATATTATCTTTTTTTATATCTAGGGTTAAGTATTAAGATTGCTAAAAGCTTTTTAAGATCCGGAAAATCCCTCTGATTTTTTTTATAACCCGTGAAAAAGCAGGTTCGGATCTTGGATCTATTCAGAGAATACAAGTTTTATTAGACTGTAACTGGGTACTTAGGATCGTGGTCCAAAATCCCTCCTATCTCTAGTACTGGTGAATAATGTGATCCCGTTTGTAATTAATAAATTGTTGACCCAGCGCAAAAACATATTAACTTGTAAAACATAATAACTTTTTAAGGGGTTAACATATTTTGAGATTTTGATTCTGAAATATATTTTGTTTTGCCAAAAGTCAATATTATGTAATATTTCAGTCGCGATAATGTGCTAACTGAAATGAGCTATGAAACTATTCATGCCTTGTGGTTTTAACCAATCATATCTTCAATGTAGTATTGTATTCCATTCGAGAAGTTGTGACTATTTTGTACTAACTTTTAACGGCAGTGGGGTGCCATCCATATTATTTGCTTTCTAATAGGAGTAGCCTCTATGATGGGTCATTTTAAAGATTTGTAGATTTTAATTTAGGCTCGTTTTTTTAGTTTCCAAAATAGCCTATGTAGCTATATTATAACAAAAAAATATCATTGGTCTTATAAAAAAAGTGAGTAACCCCATGTTATGCGACCGTGTCCTATTTTTTTACTCGCGATATATGTAGTATTATCTATATCTAAGCTTTTATAATGGGCAAATACGCAATCTAAAGACTTTTTAGGATGCATTTTTAGGCGTAGAATGTTTTACAACTCATTTTGGAATGCCTATATTCAATTTTACTACATAAACTTGGCAAAAACCACTTTTAGAGCCAAATTGTGAGACACATTTCAATGTAAAAGTTACCAGTATTTTTTTAATTAGAATAGGAATTACAAAATAAGACTCAAAATTGTAATTAAAGATAGAATGACAAAAAACAGATTACATATAAATACTTATACACAGAAAGAAGTTAAAAATATCAACTATATCGTTGTTATTAGACTAAATATCTACAAGTTTTATGCCTGTATCATCCAATTTCATAGAATCTTGATAACAGATAATATTTTTTCATCATGTACATCATTAATATTAGGCATATTCTTACACCTCACTCATTGATCCATGCAGTTTGCCCCATACATGTTTCCATCCAAGTAAAGCCCTAAATACCACCAAAGTTGACCACAAATATCCCACTTTATTCCCTCAATGTCATTTTGAGAAAAGGTAATTGAGTAATGTTGCTCTTCATGGGCTTCTGATTCTTTTGCAGCTGTAGAATCACATTTATTCAGCTAACCCATTATATAATCCTCCCTCAAAATATAATGGATACAATTGCTTCACATATGTCATCCAACATGGAGATGAAGTTGTATCTCATGTCTTCACTGACTTTATTGACCTAATACAGTCCAAGTAGCCCTCAAATCTTTCGTATGTGTTACTCGTTGGTGCAGGAGGTCTTGCCTAAAGAATAGTCTAAAAAGCATTATTCACTATTAACCTCTTGTCCTGAAGTTAATGGATCACCATGCTCTTTGCATTTTTTTAACAAGATATCATGGAAATCGTAAGGATCTTTTCTTCTTCTTGATGTTCCTTTGTCCATTCAGTCTTTCTATGATCATTATTGTTATTAAACACTTTTCAATAACTTCTGAGGCGTAAGAAGTAAGCATGAGGCCATCTTTGATCCTATTTGCTTTACAAAAAATAAAGACATATTTAATGTGTATTACTATAAAACGGATTTAATAGTTGTTTATGTTTGAAAAAGGATGGAATCATACACCAAAATTTCAATACATCCTCATAGAAAATCTCATTATATCACGAACTCGAACCAGAGACAATGTAGATAACAAAATTAGTAGATTAGGAAAAACAAAAATAAATAAACACAGGAACGATTCGAAACGAAGAATTGCATGTTGCTTCTCTGTTAGTAATTATCATTAGACATGAATCATGATGAATTATTCATACTAGAAAAGACTCATTGATTGACGAACAAACATAATATGAGGTAAAAGCAAAATTTTATCATTATTCCAACAGAAAAAAATAAGAAACAATTATAAACTTTTTATATTTTAAAAAGTAGTTATATTTTTTAAGCTTACAATACCCATATATTCTCAATTAGTTAATGTAATATTTAACAAGTATCCTTACTAATTGTGCAAAGTTAGTTTTTAGAAACTCTGGTCCTGCTTTTAAAACTCTCCTACCGGATCCCACCCGCAACTAAGTTCTAAAAAAGAAAGCTATGAAAAAAGCTAATTTTTGGTTGAGCTCTTACTATTTATTACTACAACATAATATTGAAACTTCTTTGTGAGATCATGAAAAATACTTTTATCCACTAATGTATTCTTTTATGATACATAATAATCGTATTATTTACTACTAACAGCATTACTGATTGCTTAGAGTGGTAAAAAAATCTATTTGTTGGCTTTTACCTCGTAATTATTCCATAAACGATAAAAGGGATTTGTAAAACCATTAACATAATAGGTCAATTAAAAAGCAATGGATATGGTTCTACTAATAGTATTTTTGTGTATTGTAAATATATTAGAGTGAAGTTGCACATTTCAATTATGAATGTTGCATGTCTAAGGGTCACAAAAATAAGTTTGGCTTAACTCTAAGCCTTTTCAAAAACTCGCCGTGGCAATTTTAAGAATATTGACTAATTTTAGTATGAGGTTGCGAGCAAGCCTTTTGCCACAAGAATGGGGGGGGGGGCACCCGAAATGGGATATCCTAGGGTTAGAATTGCGTCATTAAATTACAGAGTGGAGACTTAAAACTTACATTTAATTACGATTTCGGTTTTTTTTAAATACGATGTTTCATTTTGCAATCGAATGACAGTTGAAACAAAAATAAACAAGATTTCCTTTAACCCACCGACCTATACAATAACTGGATACTCATTAAGTAAAGGAAAGTAGAGTCAACCGTCACCTGATATTTTATGTTATACCTATGTAATAAAAAAACCAATAGTCGTATTTATGTAGTAGTTAAAAGCTGAAAGATAAGTTGCTCTTTCTCCTTTTTATTCAATAGGTTGTGCATCGAGTTATTATATAGGTCAGTGCTCTTACCCCATGCCTCTAATTGTAAAAATATAGTGGCAACATAAAATCAGCTCCACCCCGGTGCTAGCGCCGAGAAAACTACAAAGACCGTTGGCATCTCCATCCGTTATTCCCGTAACATCAAGAAATCAATTGCAGTCCCATACAACTATGAAGAACTTCTCTAGGAAACAATATGGTTGGCTTTTGATCTACCTCTATGTGGGTCACCTCCAGGCCTGATCTGAACTATTGGAAGCCATTGCGGGTTGAAGAGTCTTGTCTGCCACACTATTAATCCAAATTTGGATTTACTACAAGCTGCCATCATAACAGTAGGGTAAACAATTGAGACAGCCTTCACCGTCAAGAGCTGCCTATCTGTTCGCTGGCATGTCGAGGCTGGTATTACTTGTAAAGAAGGACATAATGAATAAAACAATATAGCTAAATATAGTATTTAAACATATCAAATGAGTTTTGAGTTATCTTTTCTCAATTTAGTCATGCTACTATAAGTTTTGGATCCTGTCTCATTAAGTGTAGACACGTTTTAAGAATGGGCACAAATTTAATGGTTTATCTATTTTTAAATATTATTAAAAATTTGTATTATTTTTGGTAAAAAATAAAGACATATACTGATCTTAGATGGGACCGAAACAAACTCACTTTGCAAAACACTAACTCACAGTCAACATAATTTGTCAATAATTCACAAATTATTATGAAAAATTATGTTATATATCTTGAATCTGTATCAAGTTAGAAGCTTTTACGTGGTTCCAATCAAACAGATACAAATTAGTGTCCAAGGGTAATATTGGTTATTGAACCATTAGACAATGACTAACTTGACTTCTCACATCATCATAGTAAAATATTGCTCTAGGCATATCTACAATCGATATATTTTATCAACCTCATACTAAGATAAGGCAATTCTTTAAAATTGTCGTAGCGAGTTTTATTTGATTCATAGACAAAACACTTTAAAAGGGCACCTTCATACTTTTTCTTTTCGAAAATAAGGAAAACTATTCAGGGTCGATCTTATCTAATGATTTTTAATTTTTCAAGAGTAAAATTTAAACCAGAGGTTTGGTAAGGATATCTATCAAACAAAATCATCTGAAAATAGTGTTCGCTAGAACTTTTATTCAATATTTGCTCTAATAATTGCCACAATACAAGACCTTAATCCCTTGGATGCCTTGACTATGTAGCCAGACTTGAGATTGGTACACTCCTTCCTGACGGAAGCCTTTAGAGACTGGACATTCCTGTGAGGAGTAGCACACTCATTGTCCTCCAGACGCACCTAGATAGAGTAGTCCAAGGGTGTTTGCGTTTGGAGAGGAGAAAGTTTGGATAGTTGTCTTTCACAAAAGCCTGGGTTTATAGACTAAAGTACTTCTTAGTTGAGCTTTAGCTATATACGCTCATTGCTAAACCTCATCTAAAGTGACAATCAATATTTTTTATATTTAAATAATGTAATTCCCTTTTATTTGATTTTTAAAAAATAAAGGCTTTAGCAAAACACGCTCGTTATACAAAAATGAGTCCTCAAACCCTTTGATGTATTATAGAGTTTACTAAAAGGCCTACAAGTGGTTATATAATTTCACATACCCTTTGATACAACTCTATATAAAATAATTTTTCTGCCGGTACGTCAGAATAAAAGAAAGTGAAAATTGATGTGGTCACCCTGACGTTTAGCTGCCATGATTTTGATTTAAACAGCTTAAAAATACGTTTAGAGGAAGGAAATACAGAGAAATCCCATTCCGTACATAGCAAGGATATATATTTAGCCTGGAAGACACCAATGTCGACCCTTAAATCTACTCGCCGTCCAATAAAGACTTCGACATATAACTCTCGAGCAAACCCTACTTGTTACACTTCGTCTCTCATGAGCACACGTACTAGTCATTACCTTATATTTAGATATTCTGTCTTCAAAAATTAAATTCTAATAATAACAGCTTAGGGGAAAAAAAATTATGATCAGATAACCCACATTAAAAAGCCGCTCCCGCATTTTTGGACGTATATTGTTAGTGATTTAAATATTGTGTACTTTTTAGCGGATCCGTTTTTTTTTTGAATTGGTAATCTGAAGAATGAATTTTCTTTTCTTCAGCTGTTGTTATTATTATTTAAACCAGAGTACCGAACCTCCTTTTCTACTATCTTTCAAGATATTTTTAAAAGAGTTACCATACTAATTTTTGATTTCTTGTTTTTTTAACATGCCCAAAATATCAAAGATTTTCATCACTTTATATCATATATCTTTATCTATACATACAAATACACACTTTTCTTATTTACTATGACGCACACCTTCGATTGCATTGATATTTCTTAGATTAATTATCGACGAAGTCCTTAGATACACTAACTGTAGAAGTACATAGTACACGTATCCATGCATACAAATAGATACACTTTGCTTGAATATCCTAAATAATTATTATTTTGCACTTATTGTAAGTACGATATATAGGTAAATACATTTCATAGTTAGATTCAAATTAGAGTAATTGGCAACAAACTTACTTTTTGTAAAACAATACCATTAAAAAGTTTTATAGTCATGGTGTTAATATTATGTGACGCCATTTTATATAACTCCTCCCCTACCACTTATGAATTGGTCCTGACATCCATAATGATCTGATTCCATATGGTTCCGAGTCTTGGAAGAGACGTAGTTTACACGCACACAAAAAGGAAATTCGAATATAGCCTTAATATAAAGAAATCTCTTTTGGTAATTCTTGATACATTCATACCAACGTAAAAAATGCAACAAAACCTTTTTTGGTGCATAGCTGCGTAGATATATATTGTTTTTTGGGCTGAGTATCAATAATATATTGATTTTAGATATGCCTATAAATAATAGTTAACTATGCTTATGTGAGAAGGCAACTTAGTCATTGTTAATGGTCAGATAAAACACCAAATAGGTACAGTGGGGACAAATGAGGTTATTTGAGTTTTTAGCTCATACATCTTCAGTTTTCAAATTTCTCATATTTTTACAAACATTTCAATGGAAACTACTATGATTGTGCTTACTATGAACTATCAAAGTATATACGTTAAATTAAATTGGTAAATTATTGACTGAATGTTTCTGGAAGCATATGCTTACAAAATACCAACACAAAAAAAAAAAAAAAAAAAAAAAAAAAAAAAAATTCTGAAATTCATACAGAAAAGAATTAAATAAAACTTTTGTATAAACTAATTCAATAAATTAAATCATAAAGTTTCATTATTTATTCCTTATTAAGTTAGACTACTCAAAAAATCAATTTATATAACGTGGGATCAAACAGGCCTTAGTAAAATGAAATGAATAAATGCACAATGCACATGTGTACTAGGAAAACTGCCTTGGGCAAAATTGATAGAGAATGATTGCCCCGGAGAAAATTGCCAGTTAGGAAATTGCCCGTATTTTGTTCATGATGATAACACATCATAAATTCGCTTAATATTATTTATTACAAATACGTTCCATCCCCCGAGGGAGTACCTTTGAGTGTGAGTAATATTTTTAAAATGCAATTTCCTTGTAATTTTTCAAACTCAATCCAATCTTCTAAGAAATAGATCGAGAGGATTGGTAAAGAGGGTTGGGGGATAAATAGCTTAGGGCCTCTTAAAATATGGTTGAAAACACTCCTCCATATGATTGTCCCGCGGGTAGTTAGAGGGGTTCTTTGGATGTATGTAATACCTTGGGGGTGGTTTCTAAGGATCCAAGGGTAGCTCAATTACCACGCGCAACCTGAGAGCTTGAAACTATTTTTTGATATTAGGGGGTCTTTGGATGAATTGGCTATGGTTTTGAAGAATCCAGGAGTAACATCAAGTACCCCTTGGCAGCCCCAGGCCTTGGAACTACTTTTTAGTATTTGAGGGTTTCCTTCGATAAATTGCAGTGGATTTTAGGAATCCCACACTACCCTTGGGTCAATCAAATATTTCGATATCTGTCATAAATAATATTAAGCGAATTTATAATATTGTATGATTCATCATGAAGTTTTATTAAAATACGGTCAATTTTCTCAACGGGAAATTTTCCTAACTGGCAATTTTTCCCAGGGCAGTTTTCCGCGTACGATGCATATGATAATAATATATGTTGTATGCTTCAAATATTGCTTCCAATCTTCTTTCACCAATTATTTCGCACACATCCTTGAATTATTTGTTTATTCGGATTCATATTTCTACACAGAACGCTAGCTTTAAAGTAATTAACTTTCATTTCAAAATAGGGGGAGGGGAGGGTGTTAAAGTCAAATTCAAGTATAGCCCAACTTTTTGGATGTAACAACATCTTTTACCCACTCTAGAAAAAATAATTTTTAATTTGCAACAAAACCCTGAAAATTAGTTTTTCACCCATGAATGCTTATTTTTTAAATCTATTTTCAAAGTAATAAGAGAAAACTTGGAAATGTCGTTATCATTAAAGCCTTTTTATTAGTGTTGATACTCGGTCCAGCACCGAATTTTTTTTTCCGGTTCTGTCTTAAGTGATTTTTTAGACCGATTTGGAACGATTTTTGGGTCTCACTTTGTGTACCGATTTTTTTCGGTCTCACTTTGTGGACTGATTTTTTTTCGGTCACCATTTATGGACCAATATCACGGCCTCCTATATTCGGAGATAATTTATTTTCTAGATCAAACGTCATTGTTTTTTCAAAAAAAATCTCAAAAGTACACGATATGTTCTAGAACAAATACTGTATACATATAAGAGACGACCAGATCAAAATTAATATAAGCAATCTCCGTTTAAACTTTGCTTGCAGTCTTTGGACTTGCAAATAAATTTGATATCATTTTATAAACACTTTATCTGTAAAAGCGGTCTAGACTGATTTTTTTGGGTGTTGGACAAAACTAATTCGGTCCAACAAAAAATAGAATGGTCTCAGACCGGTCTAGGATTTCCAGACTGAAATCCAACAAACTTTTCATGCTTAGAAACAATAGTTAAATCACATAATAATTTTGTAATATACAGTTTTAAAGTCATATAAAAGGTCAAAGGTCACAAAAAAGGTAATTTTATTTTAGATTCTTATTTTAGCGTGTTTACAATGGTGTCCAATTTTTAGGGGTTAGGAGTCTGGTGAGCTTTTCAGTCATATAAAATGTGAGATGGGGTCTTATCATCGACCTTATAGAAAAAACACAGCTCCTCTGTTTTCATAACAGAGACACTTCAAGTGTACCTGTACAGACTCTGTAAGTAACCCACTTTTCAGCTGGAGACAAAATGGGTTCGTAAAACATTGACAAATTTGCTTTCTAGTCACATTCAGACCTCTTCGTCTCCCTTAACTCCCAATTAATTTGATTTTGATCTTTTCCACAATGACCTCATATCCGATTCTCTCAAAAAGGAAATAACATTTTGAGGGTATTTTCTTTTTTCCGTTTTAATTTATTAGGGTTCATCTTCGTGTCTAAAATGCTTTTTTTATACTTTATCTTAGCCAAAAGTCTGTTACATTTTCCAAGATCCCGTATGGTGTTAACATTTGGAATGTTTTGCAAAGACTTAGGAATATGTAATGTTGAGCCGCTCAGAGGTATATTTTGACCGAGAGATAACTCAAGCTTCTGTAGAGTCCATTGAACATCACAAAGAAGATAACTAAAAAATTTGCAACTTTTTGAGTTATTGTATTGGTTGTAGGCCAATACAATAACCCCCCACATTACGGCAAAAAGAGTATCCGATATTTTTCTTTTATTAAAATTTTCTATATATATATATTTTAATTTCAAATCAACGCTGCCTAGATGAAATTGATAGCTAAACATGTAATACTAATATGGGAACATGAAACATAAGAAAAGTTTACCCAGTTTCTTGGAACAAGCCTCCCAACGCCAAAAAATTAAAACATAAGACGGTTAATTAATGTTTATCTTCTCATTAATATGCAAGGTTTTGTGTTTGATATTATGTTTCTGTCGTCCTTTTTACAAAAACAAACTATACTAATCATTTAGTAATTTCCTCATAATGAGCAAGCAACAAGCAAAAAGGCAGTGCATTTCTGATTTCCTAGATGCTGGAGTTAATGTAAAAAAGATTACTGATATTGTTAAGCGATCCGTGGAGCCTGGTTTTTAAGGTGCCCAAGCTGAAAGAAAATTGAGAAGACCTCTACAGGATTTCAGAAAGCTTTGAGGAGATAACGTGGCTTGATTCAGTATACTGGCACTCAGTATGACCCGACTCCAATAGTGGTGAGTCGATTTTCAACTTCGAAGAAGCGAGAGTCTACTTCATATGTTATTTAGTAGGCTTTGCAATTAGTATCACTAAACCTTACACAATACGATTAGTTTTGAGTCGTTTCTGTATCTAAATGATTTTCTAATCCATTGCAATTCCTAATGAGGTTCTCCTAATCTTTGAAGAGACAGGCAAGGCATTTAACAGGCCCGCAAGAAGCAATTATTAGTTGGGAGTGGGGTAAAAAAATATGAGAAGGGACACAGATTTATAAATATTATGCTTAAGGGTGGGCAAAACGTAGGAAGAAAACAGTCAGAAAAGGTACAGCATTTGGTGATTATACTTTATTTCGTCATGATTTATTTAATAGATGGTAAACATGTTAAGATGTCTCTCTCTCTATAGAAGATTAATTTTCGTCTAATTTGATTATACTTTTAGATAATGCATAATCAAATAAGAATAAATATTTTTAAATATAATTTTAAAATATTTTCCCGCCACTAATGCTATTTTAATTGTTGAAGGCTTTCTTCTTTATAGGAGTAATTCATTTACTTCCGGCAAAATCATGATGTGATGATAACCAAAGTCTTAATTCATATTATTATCAGTAGTGTTGGAAATCGGGTGCATTTTTAGCTCAATCGTTTTTCTAGTTGGCAATCTGAAAAGTGAATTTTCTGTTCTTAAGCTGTAGTCACTATTCAATTCCTAAGGATTGAACTTCCTGTTCCAATACATACAAGCTATCATTGATATATACAAAACTAGATTGAGCATTTGATTTTAAGTTATAATTCGAAGTCCTTGTTGGACTCAGAGTAGAATTGAGGATTGTCATCGGAGTAATTCTTGCCTATTTCCTAGTTATTACGTTCTTCTTCTCCTTCTCCTTGGCCTCCAACTGAATATAGCTTTTCTAATGTAACGTCATGATAGCTAATTTGCTCTCCTCTAAAAGCATTCTTCAAATTGTATAGGTTGCCATGTTGATTTTCGGTTTCTTTGTATATAACATGCTCAAAATGCACCCGATTAGCATTCCTGATTATAAATCTTGCTGCAACCTTCACTTTGCACTCGAAGAAATACCCATTTGGAGGTCCTGTCTCTTACTCATTTTGCTGGCTGGGTTAAACTTTGGCGGTGCAAGTGAGGCGAATAACATCATTTCAAAATAGATGACTGCTCGACTTTGACCATAATAGAGAAGGTTCTAAGACAATTAGCCGAAAAACTTATTGTAGAATGGACACTATGACGAAAACAAAATAGTAAATATATTGGATGATGATTTATGTGGCAATACTAAGATAATTTAAATGGCAAACACATTTTGATAATTATAGAGTCCAACAATACCTCAGGATTGAGGAATTTCGAATAGGACTTGACTTAATACATAGGAACTTCCTCCCAATTGATACAAACGATTGATTGATTCTCTTCTTTAATCATTTTTTATCTTTCTAATTAATTCATATGTTAGGCGGTTGTCATAATTTTTGTTACAATATTTTTAATAACAGTTTGAGGCAACTGTTGAAGCATTCTCATTATGAAATAAATCAATGATTAATTAATCAACACTTTACCATTACAATTCGAAGCAAATAATGGATCATTTTATCGGGCAAGTGTCTATTCGACAGTGTGGTCATTCGGCAAAACGGTATGCAGCAAATTGGCTTTCGTCAGTTGGGTTTTTAGACAAAATGTCCACGCAGGAATAGAGAGAGACTTAATACTTAATCGAATGTTGGTAGGAGAACAAGAAATTATTTAATACGAAAAAACGTGGAAAATACGTACTTCGAATTGTATTTTGTTGGCCGTGAAGTCCCATGGATCAATTAAAAGTTATCAACAAAATAATAATTAACAACTACCTCACACAATTCATTATCTTTTATAATTTGTATTTATTTATTTATATTGACCAGCGGTGAGAATCAAAGCCTATAAAGGTCAATTATAGTTACTGTTTATTAGATAAATTAATTATCATTCTTAGAAAAAGTAATATATTTTAGACCAGAATTTTTAAATTTTAAAAATAATCCATTAGAAAAGAATAATAAAATAAAATACTCTCAAAATATAATTAATATACATATTTATATATCACACAAAAAAAGAATTAACAAAAAATTACTTGAGGCCAGCCCACTTCTCTGGCTATACCATTGAGGTGGAGAATTCTACAGACTAGCCGTTCTATAATAAAAAGTGTTACGAATTTTGAAACTTCTTTTAATGATTCCTAAGTTTCAACTACCCTTCCTTATACTATAGTGTACTAGTGTACATATGTATAATATATATGCTTCATAAACATAATAGTAATGACTCTGATCATTTATACTACATTTTTTCTTTTTCTCCTTCCAACTGTAGATGAATTAGTACGTCTTTATTATCGTCCCGGACATTGATATTATATAAAATAGTAATAACTAATTAATAAATACTTGTGCAGGCCGGCACATATTGATCCAAGGACCGATCCACAGGCCAGTGGTTGTGTAATACTGTTCTTTTATTCACTCATGATTTTACAGAGTGGTCCATTAAAGTCGGAACAATAGAATTTCAACAAAATTAATTCAATGAATAGATGTGTGTCTGAGTTCTTTTAATCATCAATGTAGCCACCATTAGCGACAAAAAGATAGTGGTATTGAGCGCCTTGATGCTGGGATGACGGACACTGCGGGTCTTCCCCTCGATATGCACCCAAAAGTCTATTCTTCTTTTCCAATGTTTCAGACATGCTGACGGCGTAGACGGTGATCCTGGAGACGCCCACCCACTTGGAGTGCCCAAATAAAAATTCTTCGATCACGTTTAAGTGCCATTCTTTAATTGCTGGTGTCAAAAGTGGCCTCTCCACCCAATTTTTTGGAATATCTCTGGACAGTGAGGTGGAAAACCACGAGATCTCTTACATGGACCCTCATGGATTTGAGGGGATTGACCTAGTCTATTTTCTTAACTCCTCCAGATTCAGTTTGGCCTTTTTGATAGAGCCATTCTTCCTCTCCAACGTTTCAAACAAGCTGACGGTGTAGACAGTGGGCCTGAAGACGCCCAACTACTTGGAGTACCCGAATGGAAATTCGTCGATTACGTTCAAGTGTCATTTTAATGAATTATGCGTAAGCTAAAGAGCTCAAGTTTGTTTTGTTTTGTAGCTAATAGTTTATGCTTTAAATATCGAAATATATATTAATTAAAATCACCGAACCTCGATTAATTATTGATTTTGTAAGTGTTTGTATTCCAATGAACCACCCGGTAGTATTTGTCATATTTAACAACTAAACACTAAAGTCAAATTTATTTTTATATTGATACAATATACATTTAAGTACTTGAGTTATAACTTGTTGATAAGTAACGGAGAGTTAAAAATAATTGTTTATGCTTTAAATATCGAAATATATATTAATTACAATCACTCAAACTCGATTAATTATTGATTTAGTAAGTTTTTGTATTCCAATGAACCACCCGGTAGTATTTGTCATATTTAACAACTAAATACTAAAGTCAAATATATTTTTATATTGAGACAATATACATTTAAGTGCTTGAGTTATAACTTGATGAGAAGTAACGGAGAGTTAAAAATAATGTCATACAAAATAAATAAACTATTTCAATCTTATAAGGAAATGATCAAAAGTTCATTATAAAACCTAAGGGTCCACATGAATCAATATTTATTTATATATATAAAAGTAACTTTAGTATGTTAACCATCCAAAAAGGAGTACTCTAATGAATATTCGTGACAACTGATCGAAATCCAACATGTCTTTTTATGGCATTTGAATATTAAGTTCTCATAAAAAAATTAAATTGTTATCTTTTCGTGACGATCTTATACAATGATTATCATTTAAGATTGAATAAATCATGTTTACATGAAGATTATGAGACGAAACGTTTTTTTTTTAATGTTTAGACTAGGGTCTTGAACCCTTTTTCTCCCTGAGAGCCATGCACTTTTACAAAATAAAAATGGCCTAGAGCTACTTATGCTTTGTAACTTTTATTCTCATCGCTGATTTCGAACAAACAAAATGATTAAGCTTTCTTTTCCTGAACATTTACAATATGTAACTGTACACATATCTCATTATGTATTAAAAAATCAACAAAAATATTATTATTATTCTTGATTATGCTTACTACAAATATATCTATATTTTTACTTATTTGCTTATCAATGTTATAAATATCCATCAATGCTCACGCTTCACAAAACTATTTACAGTTTTTCAAGGATAAAAAAATCTACAAAACACAACCTTTTAAATAATCAATATATCAGTATATTCTTATGGAGAAATTCACATTAAGAAAATAGTTGTATTTTCTTTAAAAAATAGCTCAGTTCAGTTCAATAAAGGTTCGTGTGTGTGTGTTTGATTTCAGCTTTTTTGGTCGTGAGATGACTGACACTGCAAGGAGTCAACAAAGGAAGTGAATGCTGGAGTGTATCTACTTAAGTTTACTCTGATGGAGTCATTTAAAAGTTCATCTGTCAGTCTTGTTCTGAGGTTTGATTTCAGGAATTTCATGTAAGGAAAAGCTGAATCACAGAGGTATGTAGACTGTTTGGTGAAGATTTTCATAGTTGTTTGGCTCTAACAATCTCCAGAGAAGCTGTGAATGCCGCTGATACTTCTACATCACTTTGAAGGTTTATAACCTCCTCTCCGTCTCTGAAGGATCAACATAGAAACATTCAACCATCTGTCCTGAAATCTCACATGTCAATATCGATTGATTCATAATGTCACACAGTTCTCAAGTTTATTAAAGTAACTGAATCTGTCAGCAAACTCATGTCCGAGCCTAAATAAGAGGTCACAATACCTGGACACCTTTAAAACGCTGGATGCACCTGTGTGACTGACCAGCATTATTGAGACAGAGGGGAATTGCTGAAATCTTTTGTTTTTCATTTGCTGAATGTACAATGATAGTTTTGCACTGAACGCCTTGACAGCACTGATCATGTCACATGTATATATTTTTTTAACCTTTGCCTTGTAGCTGTAGGCTCAGGTGATTGATTTTCTCACTGACATCAGTCAGGAAAGTAACCACTCAACATCAGCTTGTGTCCTCGTCCCTCGTTTCCATGAATGCCTTGATTTCACCAAGCAAGGTAAGAAAGCACTTTATTATGCTCCCCTTGCTTAGCCGTCGGACATCGATGTGGAGGGGGAGATTCCCATGCTCTGCAGAGCATTCCTCCAAGAATAGCTTGAAGCTCTCACGTTACGTTGACTTTGCATGAATTGAATTGATAATCCTGATAAGAAGCGCCATGCCATGGTCAAATTCCATAACTTTTGTGCATATACCCTGTTGGTAAATGAAAGTTCAGAATTTTTTGAAAGTCCGGGTCCGCTTTACAGTGCATAATGAATCTGGAGTGACAACCTGTCATTGAAGGTGCTCCGTCAGTTGTTACAGAAGGGTTCTTCTTTTCCACAAAGTAATCCTTTACTGCGTTATAAATATCAAAGAGGGAGTAAGGTCAAAAACTCATCTCTGGTGTAAAAGTAGTCAAACACCATCCGAGTGAAAGCAACCATCTTGTCTGTATCACTGAGGTCCACAGAATCGTCGCACGGAATAGAGAAACATCTTCACTTATTCATGCCCGATTCCAGCTGTTTCACCGCATCCACAAAGAGCGTAGACACTCTCCTTCCCATGGTATTTACGTCGGCAATAGTAGTAAAAATTTCACCCTTATTTTTGAGATCCTTGAGCAGGTTTTCAGCCTCGTGGTTATGACCTCGTTATTCTTCATATATATTCAATAAAATATAAAATACGTTTAAAATGTGAGGTGCGCCATTTTTAAACTTGCTCTTATGAATTTGGCTACAAATAATTTTAATTAAAGTACTTTATATGTAAAAGGTATAAAAATAAAGTATTACCTTTGGTAGCTCCTTGGAAAGGGGCTACGAGCTACTGGTAGCCCCCGAGCGGTGTGTTGGAGACCCTTGGTTTAGACTGACTAAAACATGTCTTTCCGTTTCTTGGCAAAATAAATACTAGAATAAAAGGGACAAAGAATTGAGGACCACTGTTGTCTTGTTCACTCATGCTTATAGTAGTTGTCATATTAAACAACGATGGCAAATACTTAGATATATAATACCACATATTAAATTAAACGAAATGTGTCGAGACACGTCAAACTGAACACCAACTCAGAACAAAGTTAAGCTCATAAAATAAGAGGGATAATAATATACATTGGCAGTTCGGCATAGTAAGGCTGTAGTAGATCATACTCTTCTCTCTTGCAGCAATGTATATGAGCTAAGGCAATTGGTAAAAACAAAGATGCTATTTTTATGATAGTTTGAGTTGGGTGAGAGTTGTTACTGAAACGCAAGAGCCGTTTATAGCTCAATTTTCATTTATTTGTTGATAAATTAATTGTATTTACAACTATCCTCTTAAATAAACCAAGTTCAAGATATTTGAAATTCAATTTTTAAAAAAATTTGTTAAAAGCTGTATCTACCAAAGATGTTTTAAGAGCCTGCTTTTCGAACGTCCATCTGAATCCCTCATCCAACGATTCCCAGATTTCCTTCAGCTATTAGTAGTCTCTAAAAACAATTACCAGGTTTTTTTTAAAGGTATGAGTTATTTACTACTTTCCTTTCTGTGAAGCCCGAAGTAGAATCTGAACTTCAAGTGTACCGGCATTGAATTTAGGAGAGGTTCAAAGAATACAAGTTGATTGTTTATCTTTTGATTAAACCGTCAGAGTCTATTAGATTTGAATATGCCTTTTCTGATTGGAATTGTCGATTATTTTTAACTAGTGGAGGAACCCTGAGTTACAGAGCTGAAAAGAGGAGAATAGAAACAAATAATGAAGGTAGAAAAACATACATAGAGAGAGGGAGAAGAGAAGAACGATAGACAAGCGAAATAAGGTTTTTTTTTGTCACTAAAAAACCTCTTAATGACCTTGGAGGACCAAAGAAAGTTCATCAGAACATGCTTGGTTATTTTATACGTCTAATTGCTAAATTTCAGAGCGATCTGTTCGACAATTTAGGATTCCGTTTGTGATAACTTTTGATGAAATTTGTGTTTATTTTGGGCATATTAAAAAATAGAAACCGAAAATCAACCAACATGGTGACCCTGACAATTTAAAGAATATTATGGAAAAGGAAGCTCATTACCCAGTAGTTAAATAATAATGACAACTGCTGAGGAAAAGAAAATTCATTCATCAGATTACTCATTTCAAAAAAAGGCCAAAAGCCAAAAGAATGATTGTGCTGTAAATGATTACGTGCCAGAATATCCCAATTAAGATTGCCAATGACTTTTGGATCAACCAGACGGATATGTATGGAATTAAAATGTGATTTGAAACCTAAGATATAGTCGCCAGAAACTCTTTGCAAAGTCGTAAACTAACAGTAAGAATAAAGGACATGATTATTCATTGTGAAAACCGGCCTGCTAGAAATCCAGTGAGGACGATTTACGGTATAACCAAAAAGATGAATGTGAGCAATGTTACGCTCTGAAGGATCATTATAGATGATTTAGAAGCTAAACCAAGAGCAAGGAGGAAGAAACATTTCATTACGACGTCAATTAAGGATAAGCAATGCTTCTTTTGAATATGTCCAAGAACATATGGCCTGCCAGCTCCTCCCATATTAATAATTTGGATTATTCCTTCCAGGCAAAGGTCAAGGGAGATGCCTGCAACATGCCTCAAGGATCGGTAAGATCTTTGGAGTCCGTCATCAAGGCTGCATGGGATGACTTTTTAGCAAACTACAACCGTAAGGATAGTGAAGCCTTCAAGAAGAAGGTGGCGCCCGTCATTGAGACTGAAGGAGGTCATATTGAATGTAAAATGTCTATTTCAGTTTTAATTCACATGAAATAAACTTAATTTTTTCTTGTCACTGTCTGGACGAACTATTTTTTTATAAAGTTTCAAAATAAACTTCAAAAGAAAATTAAATATGGAGTATAATAAATAGAAAAAATCTCCAAATATAATGTCACGTTTTACCCCTTTTGACAGCAGATGCCAGATATTTGTTAATTAGAAAATTCATTTTTCCTTCATCATTATAAATTATTTCCTATATTATTAGCGTGTGTCTGTTTTTTTCCCACTTTCATGTATTTACATCACTCTCATTTGACGTAAAGTATGTTTGATGATGATAAAGGCAGGGATGAAATAGCAATTTAAATTGACGTAAGGGCTTATGACTGCATAATTTCTTTATTTGAACAAGTACTTCCTACTTGGTTTTGATGTGTATTTGCTACTTACTTCCTAATACCTTATCATTATACTGATTATAATGATGCTTTAATAGCCAACAACTTTTGTATGAATTAAAAAGTAAGTGGCATTGGATTGCCAATGAATATAATTGATCATGACAGACAAGTTTTACGTTCACCATATTTATGATAACTACCTACGTCTAAGTACGAGGATATATAATGATTGGAACTTTGTTCAGAGAGACTTAAAATAGGACGCATTCTTTTCTTTATTCTGTTTCTGAACCTTTTTTCCAAAAATAAATAGAAAACCGTCTCAAAATCAGTTTGTCCATAGTCAGTCAATTCTTCTTAACTGAATGATTATTTTACTAAAGGAAGTCCCCAGCATTGCTTGGAGTTGTTAGCCGTCGAAAGACAGCGAAAAAAAAACTTGAAATACTAGGGGCGTCCTACAGGGTGGGACTGGAGGGAAAGTAGCCCCTCCAGTCCTACAAATTAAGAAATTTTTGCTTAAAAAAACCCGTCGGGATGAAAGATTTTTAAGGAAAAACAGAGTGATTTTTTTAAAATTATTGAATCTGAATACACAGAGGCGTTGCTAGCTTTCACCATAGGTGGGGGGTTAGCCCCAAAAATTATCAGCGTAGTAATATAATTAGATACATACAAAGGTTTAATACATATATATGTATACCAACAGAGGCTTCCCGCTTTGCAGGGCTGAAAAGAGGGGAATAGAAACAAAGAATGAATGTAGAGAAAAAGATACATAAAATGATGTTTAAAAGGGAAGAGGGCAGAAACAGAGAGAAGTAGAAAATATAGAAATATACATATATTTACTATAATAGAGTGTTCCCAAGTGATGTCATCATATTGATATCGGCCATTTGAGGGCTTAAAAACCAAGTTTTATAAAAATGAAAACCTTTTTTTTTTCATAATGAAGAAAAATAGTGTGATAGTCAAGGTCAAAATCGGAGCAATAAATAAAATTCTAGCGAAAATATTGCATAGTGAGGACCCAAAAGTTGCAGTAACATTAATTAATATTTGGCTAAATTACTCTGAGTTAGGTAGAATTTGACCCCTCAAATTGTAACACAACAAGCCTTTATAAATATGTTATTGTTTGAATCTATTTAAGGATTACACTTTGAAAAACAAATATTTAATGACACCTATATACTCAAAAACCCTTACATCAACTCACTCAAACGACTATTACGTAACAACTGGGCCTCCAAAATGGCTGAACTTTGCTGAATAATTGTCAACAGATGCTAGATAGATGTGACAAACTTTTTATTTTACAAGTGCTCCCATCTTCAAGTTGAGGTCGGAAACCGCTCAGATCACCTTTGTACATCTTATCCTACAATGTGTTAACATATTTTTTCAGATGGTTATACAATCTTATTTCAATAGTGTAGATATAAACTAACTATTGAAATGGAAATAATCAGATACTTCTCTAGTCCTTAATTGATTAAAAGAAACGAGTAGAAGTTTAGACATTCTATAGCGATTAAATACTACTGTTTATCATTTGGATCAAGTATTATTCTATAGAAGTTTTCAGACTTTTTTTATTCTTAAAGCCATTTACTGGAGTTAACATGTATAAATATTTATTGGAAATTTTTTCCTTTACTTCAGTGAAAATATTAGCTTTGTGGCCCACAAATAGCGTTGTGCAATTCATGACATCTTTGGGAACGCTCTATAAGGGATTACAGTTCAATAGGATAATATGTTATCTTTTGTTTGTTACGTAATAGGTGACTACGTTTGCTCTTTTCAATGATAATTAATCACCACATATCAAGAAGGGGTGCCCTTGGAGTTCTACACACCCCAAATTGATTAATGTAGTCTAATGACGTCACAAATACTCATAGCATAATGACTTTGAGTATTTTTATCGTTCCTTTAAGGACTCAAAGGCATTTATATATATAGGGTTATTTAGTTATTTGCATGAAGGGAGTAAATTCTACTCCAATTAAGGAGTTACTTCAAAATCTGTAAATCGGTTTTTGATTAGCATTCCCAAATAGGTACTTATAGGGGGCTAATATGTATGTTCAACTGAGAAATAGGGCAGTTTGAAAAAGTATCTAATTTGATGGGTTAGCTTCTGGTAAATGATTTTGACTCATTGATATATTTGTCAAGTCAATACCGAGTGGTCCATAAAAATCCAACGACTTTGAATTTTAAACTTCAACAAGATATAATTTATCAATTTAAATAGAATTTCAACAAAATTAATTTTATAAATAAATGCGTGTATGAGCTTTCTTTATAACTGATGTAGCCTCCCTTAGCGGCAGAGATGGTTTCAGGCGGAAACGTAAGGCATTGCACCTGCTACAGATGCAGTCTTCTGTCATGGCGTCCCAGTGCTGGCTGAAAGTACCTTTTGGGGCTTGTTGTCTGGGTGGTGGACACTGCCGGCCTATCCCTTGCACTTTACACAAAAGGTGCAGTCAAAGAGGTTTGCATGAGGGCTTTAGAGGTAACAAAAGTGACAAAAAAGAGTTCAAAAGAACACAAAAGACTTCTTTAAAAGAGCCGTATAACGGAGGAGATGGGATCACTTCATTGCTGGTGTCAAAAGTGGCCTCTCTACTCTCACAACATTCTTTCCACCCACTTTTTTGACAGCTCTCTCGACAGTTTTTGACAGAGCCCTTCTTCCTCTCCAATGTTTCGGACTTACTAATGGCGTAATTGGTGGGTCCTGGAGCTGCCCAACAACCTAGAATGTGAAAATAGAAATTTGTCGTTCACGTACAAGTGTTATTTTCTTAACTTGTACGTAAGCTAGAGACCTCAGGTTTGTTCTGTTTTGTAACTGAATGTTTATACTTCCATAAAACGAAATATTGATTAATTTCAATTACTCAACATTCATTAGTTATTGAATTGGTAAGCGTTTAGATTTCATTGGACCACTCAGTATATAGATAGATAAATACCCTTCAAAATAACAGGACATGAACATTCTTTAGTTATACTAGTTTGCTTACAAAACAATCTCTCGATCTTTGTTTTGTTTTGCTACTCTCGTAGCGCCGTCTTGTGGCAAAATGATTGAACTTCTTGTTTTGTTTTTTGGCCAGCTGGCGTGACTTTGTTCAAAAACAAATATACACTTTTCAACAAAACCCAAAGCAAAAAGCTTAGCATGCGGCATTATTCAGATTTTTTATTCAAAGAAATGGTTAAATGAATAATGGGTATGATGTATGTAAGGTTTATGTCTTTGTGAGTCCTTTTTGTATATATTTGAGTTAAATTTTGGTAATGGCGTTGCCTTTGTCTTCCCCCTTCCCGTAATAGTGTCCCAAAAATTAATCTCTACTTTATTATCGACCCAAAATTATCTGAATGATTGTAATAATACCTCAGCAACGATTTTATATGTTTACCTCTGTTTGTTTGCTAGTTACCAGGATTAGACCAAAAGTTAAAGATCGATTTGGATCAAACTTGGGTACGAAGATTAAACATGGTCACAGTAATAGGGCATTAAATTTTGAGAGGGTAAGGTCCAAGATCCAGGTAATGTAAAAATTCATAAATGAAGTTAATTTTGGCATAAATTGAGATATATAACTTAATTTGACTTTTAGTGGATATTTTATATTCTACCGAGTGCCAATTCTAGCTTTTATACTATTGGTAGTACCCGGCAGTGCCTGGAGTTATTAATAGTCGACGAACAGACACATTACCCTATAATAATATAGAAAATAACTCTCCATCAATCCTTGGTGTTATTCTCTATTTTTCAGGAGCACACTCGCACTTAGATTGATAAAAAAATGATTTGAGGAACTAAGTAGTATTTTAGCTTGTTATTATTCCTCATCTAATGTAACATTTCATTCATTTTTAAATTATAAAGTACTTCCCCCTTTTTTCTTTTTTAAAATGAGTTGAACTAAACGCCTAAAAGGTTTCATTCATTTTATACAGTGCTTCCTAAATATTATATTCAATTTCTTATCTTTATGCCTTATTAGTATATGAGTTACATCAAGGAGCATTAAATGCAATATACCCTGTATACACGCTAAATGAGTAATCTAAAACGTCTGATAGACTTAATTATTGGCTGCATTTTTATTTCTTTGATATAAAATATGTCTATACTTTTTAATGACTACATTTTATTTCTTAAATAAAAAATATGTATATGTTATATTGTATACACGGTCCATTTTATATGCAAAATGCTTGCCAGACTTCATTAATACTCGAATAAGTTTGTCTGGCGTTGTCCGGGACATTCAGAAATTAAAATTAATTACGAAGTATTCTTCTTAATATAGAACAAAAAATAAGGATTGTACAGTTTTAAAAATGATTCTCACTGCATGTTGGTGTTGGTATGTAACTTTACCCCCCTTCTTAATAAGGAGATAGAGTAGGTTTGCCCGGTGTTGCCCAGGACATTCAGAAATTAAAATTAATTTTGAACTCTTCTGCTTCTTTGAAGGAGGTAATAAGGTTTACCGGTAGTTGCATAAGTACGCGAACTAATTTTTAAACGCTTATACCTCGAAGTTCCGTGACCGAAAATAAAAAAATCCAGCACAAGTAACACTGTAATTTTTTGGGTTTTGTTTTTGTTTTTCTTCCCCGCGTCAAACAAAGTCGTTTACGATGAATGACGAGGCCAAACGTCATATGGTTGCCACTCTCCTCCGCACCGGTAGATCTGTCTACTTGGAGATTATGAACGACAAGGTCCTTTCATAGGCCCTCAATATCTCTTATGGACCCCTTATCTTCCAGCAGGATGGGGCACCTGCCCATACCTCAGGAATGACACAAAATTTATAAAATTTAATATAATTACTGAATATAACCGCCATCAGCTGCTATGATACCCTCCAAGCGCCCGCGGAAGGCCTTGCCCACATTAATGATGTAATGGTCTTCCATGGCTGCCCATTGCTCATTGACGCTAGCCTTCAATGAGTCCAAATTTGGGTGGCGGGTAGCACAGGCCTTTTTCTCAATTTGTCACCATACACTGTAGTCAAGGGGATTTAAATCAGGTGATTGAGGTGGCCAAATGTTTTTGTGAAGGCCTCCTTCACCTCATCCACATTGATTTTCCGTGGTCTGCCGGTCCGAACACCCTCCTATAGATCTTTTCCCTAATTGACAAGCTTTTGGACCTTGAACACAGTAGTCCTGGATAGTCCAGTGTCCTTGATTATCTCCTTGACAAACTTACCGGCGCAAAGGAGAGTGGTAACCATATGACGTTTGGGCTCGTCATTCATCGTAAACGACTTTGTTTGATGCGAGTAAGAAAAACAAACAAAAAGTTTTACCGAGTTACTTGTATTGGAATTTTTTATTTCCAGTCACGGAACTTCGATATATAAGTGTTTAAAAATTAGTCCGCGTATTTATGCAACTACCGGTACATCAGAGTATTATATACAACGCACCCTGTATACATGCTCGATGCTACATGTAAAACGCCTGGCAAACTGGATTAATATGACCACATTGTTATTTGGTAGATCAAAAATGCCCTTTTTTCAAACATCAATACATAAAAACATACGGATAAACTTTGGTTTATTTATGTCTTATTCAGCCCAATGTTTCAGCCATTTTTATAAAAAATATTTAAACATAACAAAAGATAAAAAACAAAAGATTAATAGTTAATAGGACATACGACTACTTTAAAACAATAAAAGAGGCGTCCACACTTCCTCGTTGGGATGATTCTGTGCTTCTTCTGAAATTCCTGGAATCAAATTATTGGTTTTTTAAGAAGCTTTGTAAAATGGAGTTGTCAAGTAGGAATCATATTCCTTCATTAAAATATCCAATTGATATGAGGTAAAAAGCAAGGTGACATTTCAGCGGCTTCAAAGCTCTCAAACTATATTCTGTCTCATCACCTCGTATATAATTTATCTTTTTTAGTTTATTCATGACCCATTGGTTTTAACTCCATAGCTTAAGAAACCTTGATTCATGCGATTTGATATATTTTTTGCTTTAAAAATTCATGGATGCTGCACTTCCAAATATATAAAAATCAATTGATCATTCAACATGAAAATAATACAACTTTTTAGATGTGACCTTTCAGTGTTTTTGTAAATGTATTTATTCATTGAAAAAATGTTAAATCCAAACGTGTTCACAAAACTGCAAATTTAAAGAGAAACAGGCTCGTGACTCCCCATGACTAAACTATTGTTGTCAAATTTGTCAAAAAGACACGTTTTTCATCAAAGAATATAAGTGTGTATCGTTTAAATCTGGATTCATGGATATCATTTTTTTTAAATTTTGTCTTGTTCCATAAGATATCGTTAAAAAGGCTCAATAAAAATTTACTGCTTTGACAAAAAAAAACAAAAAAAAAAACTATCAATGATTTAACTCTTACAGAAAAATACTAGAAATGACCCTGATTTTAGATATGTTTATAAAAAAATTATTTTTCTTTATAACATGAGTAAGCACATAAATCAGTTAATTTGATTTTTTTATCAAATTATATAGATTTCTTGCCAATAACTCAAAAATGTCGAACTAAAAAAACAATTTTTTTGTTCTTACAAATAGACGATGATTCTAATTTAAAAACTCTGGCCTTATGTTGCAAGGTTAATAATGCTTCAAGTTCTTACAAACACATTATACTTAAAGTCAAACACTGCATTAATCTAAGCCATCCTTGAACTTCTAACAACATAAAGAGCAATTGGTTATTCATTAACAAAAACCTATTCGCTTAATTCTTTGTCACTGCCTGCATTATAATTAACATTATTCGTTACTATAAGTTAGACATCTCATTATATTAATAATTATAGATACATAATGACTAAAATGTATTTGAAATAATAAATCATTACAAAAACTATAGAATACAAGCAGTTTTGAAAGGTCCTTGAATGTAAATACCAACCTAGGATTAGTGTATAATTAGAAACCGCATTTGAGGATATTAAAAGAAAATAATCAAAAATTCAACATGGTAAACCTGACAATTGGAACAATGTTGTGGAGAAGAACAGCTTAGCTGTCATGCTGTTTTATTATATTAGCTAAAATCAGCTGTGACAAGGGGGGGGGAAGGAAATAAAGAAGGAAATAGGTAAGCATTACTCCTATGACGATCCTCAAAGTACATTTATGACTCCGCAGGAAATCTTCATCGTGACTCTCTGTCTTTTATGAGGACACACTAATGCTGAATCGTGTCTTGTTTCCCAACTCCAAGAAAATGGGTGACCTCACAAATACGTCCCATATTCATCACTACGTATAAGTTTGCCTTTTAATTATAAGGAAATAAACATCGCTAATCTGAGCTCTCTATCTTACGTACAAGTCGAAAAAATGACACTTGAACGTGATCGATGAATTTCCATTCGCACTCTCCAGACAGTTGGGCGTCTCCAGGATCATCATTTATTCCCGTTAGCAAGTCCAAAACGTTTGGGAGGAAGAAGGGCTCGGGTAAGAAAGGTAAAATATATCCAAAAGAGTTAAAGAAAATCCCCAGCCCAATCCCCTCAAGTCCATGACGGCCCATGCAAGAGATCTCAGGATTGCACACCAGACTGTCATGTAAGCTATAATAAAGTAGGTGAAAAGAGCTTTTTTTTGGCTGGAGAGGCCACTTTTGAAACCAGTAATGAAAGAAACCCATCTTCTCCGTTGCAAGACTCTTTTGAGTTCTTTTGAACTCTTTTGGCAGCCCTCATACCTTCATTGTCCGTCATCCAAAACCCTCAAAGCCACTGTCAGCTAGCACTGGGACACTATGACAGATGCCTACATCCACAGAGGTTGCCAGGCCTCCGCTTGGAAGTTATCATTATCGCTAAGAACAGCTATATTAATGATTAAGAGAGCATATATATATTGATAGTATTAATTTTGTTGAAATTATTTTTTATATTCATTAATTATATTTTGTTGAAGTTTAAAATTCAAAGTGTTCAGATTCTAATTGACCACTCGGTAATGGGTGTAAAGACTAAAATGTTTTTAATTCATTCAAACAGTTATGAAATTCCTACTCACGTATAAAATTGTGTTAAATGGTATTGAGACACTTGTATTTTTTTATGTCTAACAAGGCTAGAGATGATATGACGTCCTACACATTTCTGCATAAATATATGTACGTGCATAAATATTTATTTTAAGTGTAAGAGAGCATAGAAATATTGTATAGTAATCGTTTAGTGTTTTATTGAAATAATATTTTATTCTTAAGTTGAACGAAACAGCTATAAACCAGGGGGATAAAAAGCCCTGTTAGCTTGATTATTCTGTTTTCGGTGTTATCACTCATGAAATCCAAAATAGTCGAACGGATCAGTCTAAAATTTGGCAAGTGGATGTATAAAATAACTAAGCATGTTCCTTTGATATTTATTGGGCCTTCGAGTTCATTAAGAGGGTGTTTTTGACCGAAAGAAAACATTTTTTTCCCTTCTCTCTCCTTCTACCTATCTGTCTCTTCTCCTTTTGTCTAGTTACTTTCTCTATCTATTTTCATCCACCTTCATTCTTTGTTTCTATTCCCCTGGAACGTGGGTACCTCTGTTTGTATACATATATATATAATAAACCTATTTATATATAAAGTAACTATATAAAGGGTTTGATAATTTTTTGTCTAAGGCCTCAAATGAAGAAACCCAGCAATGCCCTTGGTGTTGAGAATGCCATGAATGTAAGTTTCATATCTACATATGCAGTTTCCATGAGTATGTCTTTTAAAGATCAGTCGGTAATTAGCCAATTTTTCCAAACTCTCAACTTAAAAAAATGGAATCATAATTCTAACAATCAGTGTTCAGAACACAGTTTAGGAGTAAAGAAGCAGAAAAATAAACAGTTAGCAACAAAATACACCGTATATTTTTGTGCAAGTGAAGTAACTCTGGGTGTAAAGGGAAGAATAAAAGGAATACTTGAGTAGGAAAAATGGTAAATCAACGTCGTCTCACGTATTCATAGAGGAATAAATATTTAGAGGTGACAAGGTATTCAAAAAGGCCATTATCTTCAGCTGTAAATTTTGATATGATATATATTGGATATCTTATTCTAACTCGGGGATTTAAAAGTGTTTTTTTTTTTTCAAAATAGAGATGCAACATTTTGAAAAGATGACTTTAGCCCATGAGTAAAAAAACAACTTTTATTAATGTTTTTGAGCGAATTCAACATAGATATTTTTATTATGTAGGTAGATACGAACGATATGGAAGAGATAATATGTAATATCATCATCTATGAAATAGTGTTGGGTTTCTCTCTGAAAAGCCTAAGCTGATCTGAGGCCGTCAGGATTTTTAGTGGATCGAATACAGCTTAATGAAACCGGCGAGTAACATCATTGCAAAATTACAAGAAACTTACAATAAGTTTGCATTTTTCATACCATTTTTACTCAGATAAACATGTATATAAGTGTGTTACACATAACTGATCAAAGTAGTTGTAAATCATCTGGTCACAGTTCTGTGGAACTTTAAAACACTGTACAAATAAATGAATTCCACAGCAGTTTGTTTTCAATTTTTTGTTTCATACAAAGCACACGAATGAAGAAGGTGCAAGGCTAAAGGAAATATTAATAATGCAATTGCCACCAACAGATGATAAACAGACTCAAAGGATACCATCTACTGGGTTTAGTTAAGCCACATTGTTGCTTTCATGCCGTCTACTAATACTAAAACACTGCATCCCTAGCGGATAATATAGGAATAACCGTTTTAAAATAAAATTACAGCCAATCCATTCGTTCATCTAGGCTGGCCGGATCTGGCCCTCAGGTGGAATGTTATATACCTGAGGTCTTTATCACTCCCAATGTAAAAATTGGTCCACGATTGAAAACGATTAAAATTGCGTTCTACTATCTGAGATTCCAATATGGGAGAAATTATCGGTCCTAATGTGTTTAAAAAAAAAAAAAAAGTTCGGACGAAACTGAAAAAAAGGAGAAGTTTGTCCTTGGACCGAGTCTCAAAATGAATTAAAACTGTATTCGATCCTCAATGCATTATTTTAAATGTCTAGTTAAAGTATTGTCGAACATACATACTGAAATGACTAATTAGGCCAGCTTTGAATAACTGTGTCAAATATCAAGCACTTACATACATGTCTAAGTAGATTATACATTTAGCAAATAATGTTTCTATGTACATAGAGTCTCTTCCGCTTTTGAAGTGTTTAAATAACGATTAAGCGTTTATTTTTTGCATATAATTCCATGACGAAAAAGGACTGGGATTAGGTCATTGTCAGTCCACCGTTTTTATTTTAGATGTTGTAATATCTAACTGTTGAATATTTATTCATTCTCCAAATTTATGTCCATTTGCTCCTAACAAGGAATTGGTTGTATTTGATATATACAGTGCACAAACATCAGGGTAATCCAGAGAAACGTTATTTGCAAGTTTATTTTTGAAATTACGACTTTTAAACTTCGTATATATACTTTTAAATTTAATTTTCGGTAACATATAAAAATTTCATTCAATATGACCCCCTCCAACAATGACATTTTTTGTGAGATTGGCGGCAAGTACAACTTCATGACTAATTCGATTCCATGCCTTAATCTGCTTTCGAAATTCTTATGAGGCTTAGTGCATGCCTTAATATAAATAATATGCACCAGTAATAGTTTTACTCTTTTCCAGATAGTCGATGAGGATTATTCCTTGCAAATCAAAAAGACAGCCCTTATCTGTCCAGCCGATTTCTCAATTCAAACGAATGCCAACCAGAAAGAAAGGGCTGAATATGGCTGAAAGTAGTGCCATCTCTTGGACTTTTCACGGACTATTCAAACGACCCTTTTACATATGAGTGTACTCATGACAAACAGAGAGTAAGCCTATGTAAGTCTGGATGAGTTATCTTCGATACTATTAAGCAAACTTTGTCTGTTTGTCGAGCGTAATAACTCTGAGCAATGCTGGGTATTACTGCTAGTTAATTAATAAGAAGAAACACCTCAATGACGTCACGACGCGATTGATAAATTTCCCTTTTTTTAAGAACTATAAAGTGGGACCGAACAAGACCTTAATTGGACTGCAGCCTAAATAAGGACCTACAAAGCACTTTATGCACATATAAATAAATTAAACCTTGGTCTACAATGTATCTAGTGACAAAACCAGTACGTGTCACAACAAGGTCCGGGACCTTTAATCCATAACTAGATTAGGTTACATGGCGTTGCCCGGGAAATTCAGAAACTAAAATTAATTAAGGATTCATCTTCTTAATATAAAACAAAAAATAATAACTTTAAAATTTTAAAAACCATTATCATATTGGTTTTACGAGAATACATATACAATTTATTTATTTAAAAATTGGTTGTCTGGTTTTGTTAACATATTTTTAATAGCGGTTCGAGCCAATTGTTCAAGCATCTTCATAATTTGTAGGTACCAAGGAATACTTCTAATATTCCATAATACACCCAAGTCCACGAGTAATTCAGGTAAACTGCGTGCTCAATGCAAGTTAAATTTCTACCCCGCCCTTCCTGAGCATTAAGGAACCTTCCTTATATCCCAAAATATACCCCAGCTCTCAAGTTTTGCAGGTTAAGAACTGGGCCTCAAGGCAGTTTAAACTGCACTGTCGCCACATTTCTAAGCACTAAGAACCCCTTCTGATATGCTAGAGTACACCCCCGTCCATGGGTTGTGTATATGAGCTACTGGTCCCTGAGCATCAAAGCCCCCTTCTAATATCGAAAATGCACTGCAGCCCTCAGGTTGTACAGATGAAGTGCTTAAATGCTATTTAAAGGCCGCTATGGCCTTGAAGACAAAAAAAAAAAAAAAACCGTTTATAGAGCCATAAGAAGCAACATAAAAGCTTTCAGTAAAATCTATTCATTGGTTTGACCGTGATTGAAGGACAAATATCACACACACAAACATACATTCACATTAAATACATAGATATAAATCATATTATCAACAATAACACAATGAATGTTTATCATTCTACACATTTAAAAGTGTAATGATTTATTCTTTAAAAAATATTATCAGCCTAATTATTTTCTTACTCATGTGATTTGATTTTTTAAACCGATTCCAAGTGTCTCTCGCTAAATGAATACTTGTAACATTTGAAGGACTGATTTCAAATGCAAATTTTAAAATACTACTTTAAAAGTTTAAGTTTAAACGTGCATATGTCAAACTATCAGAAAAAACTGTTACCGGTCTCCCTTAAAAAAAATGAGAAAAAATCCATCTTTTTGAAGGGTTACTATTTTGAGGATGAGATATATATCGATGTAATAATGAAAACTCAATATAAAAATGACTATAAGATTTTGTTTTCCAATACGATCAAATATTGAGTATTAAGTATTTGAGGATTTTTGTGATTGATGGATGGGATTAACTAAATAATATAATTAAATATGTAATAAACTCCCCATATTGCATGCACATTAATATCTCAGATTACAAGCAGAGTACATGTTCGGGAAGACATGCTCCAAAATGGAATGGAGATTGGACTAGCTAAGACGGGGGTGTCGACTTTTAGGGAGGTCATATAAGGGGGGGTTTATGCTATACCCAAAATTTTCAGTTACTAATCAAAAAGTGAATGGTGTTAAAAAAAAAATATATATACGAAAAAATTCGTTTTCTAAATTTATTCAAAATCAAAAAAGTTATGGGCTAACAAAAGAAATTGGTGAAAATTGCAATTTTGTTTATTGGAGGTTTAAAAAAAAATGGCCTTCCAATGGACTATGGGATTAGTAAATGGAATAAAATTTGTAGAAATTTGTCTCGAGATTCGTTTTTATATAAATTTGCCTAATAAAAATTTCATGTTTAACGGAAGTATCTGTCGTTCTCTGAATAATTTTTCAATCTGTTTCATTTTTTCTCTCTTTCAATTTCCTTTTTTTCAACAAAAGTCAATTTTTAGTTTTTTAAGAAAAAATGACACAAGACAATGCTTTTTGTGCAAAAAAATGCCGATGCAACATCATTTGTGAAGTATTTTCAATTTTCCGAATATTTTATTACATAATTTTTGTAATATTTGCAAAAATGAACCTGTTATCGAGTGTTATTTTTTCGACACTATTATTCTTCATAACTTTTTGTTTAATGCTAGAACAAAAAAATATTGGTAGGTTTATATTTCTTATACAATTCCAATAAAGGTTATTAATTAATTTTTTACAAGATTAGTGCAACAAAGTTTTTTTAGCAATTTTCTTGGCAAATTTCATTTTGAGATGCATATATGTTGGTATGTTATTTGAAGTTTATAACAAATAATTTTTTTTTATATTCATAATAATAATACTAAGGATACAAGAGGCAGTAATAAGAGTTCTTTTTTGGGGTGGTGGGGAAGGGTGGGGAGGGAAATGCGATTATGAGACTTTGTAGATTACCTTACTTAACTGAATGGATAATTGCTTAATTATATAAAGTAACTATTCTTAAAATTGTATACGTTCAATTGTCTTTTATTACATGTACAAGTGAAGTCTCAGGGATGTAATCAAAAGGGTCTGTTCGGCCCTGGCTCCAATAATTTTTTCAGCAGTATCAATTATCGCCTATTAATGGTGAGTAGGGTGGAGATAATTTTTTTAAATCCTCGTAATATGAAGTCCTTAATGTTTCAAAATGTTCTTTTTAGTTTATAGATATCATTTGCTAATTATGAAAAATATTAAAAGGCGGCAAAATATTTGAAATTTTTTACTGTTTTAGAAAAAAATGTGTCTTTGTTTTTGATATAATCTATATTGTAAACATTACGGGTTATTGTTATTTTAACAAAGTTTTTATGAGCAATATTCTACAAATTTTTATGAGAATTCTGTTTCCAAAGTCGGGGAACAATTCATATGAATTGTAGCATTCATTTTGACATCTTATAGTTTTAATTGTTATAAAATTTGGTAGTTTATGCTTCTGCCAAAATGGCAGACATCAACTATGCTGTCGTTGCATGAAAAGGCTCTATAGATGTTAATGGAACCAGAACAATTTCATGACATCAAATTGTAAACTTCAAACAAATTAATTTGGAGTGGGTTTTGTAATTACTTAATGTAGTACATACACCCCTCAGATATTGTTTTGAGAATTCAATAGATGTACTTGACATAATTCCTATCACAAGTACAGTTAAAACAAGATAATGGATATTAAATCATTATATTAATATAACACATTGAGTCACCATTACTGAACTTGTGACGGAAACCAGAGGTCTAATAGGGAACAGAATAGAACAACCCACAGGGAAGTAAGAATATAAAATAACTCAAGTGATTTATAATGAATAATTGTTTTATTTAAATGTACTCAAATTCGCCTACTTAAAAAAAGAGTTATTTATATGACAACAGTAAATGGAAGAACTAACGGTGATAGTATTGTTCAATACTACAGACTTCTCAAGAAATGTATTTAAATAACGAGTGGTCCATTAATATCTGAACATTTTGAATTTTAAAATTCAACAAGATATAATTTATGTATTAACAATAAAATGAATACTATAAATAAATGTGTGTCTGAGTTCGCTTAATCATTAATATAGCATCCCTTAGTGGAAATGATAGCTTCCAGTGGGAAGCGGAAGGACTAGCACCCGCTGCAGATGTACTCCTATGTTATTGTGTCTCAGGGCGGGTTTGCAGTGGCTTTGAGGTCCTCGGTGTTTTGATGACGGACAAAAAAGTTCAAATAAAGTTTAAAAAAAAACTCAAAATACTCATTCAAAGGAGGCCTGGTCTGTTTTCTGTAACTACTCAAGATCCAGTTTGGCCTTTTTAACAGATCCCTTCTTCTTCTCAAACGTTTCGGACTTGCTCATGGTGTAGAACGTGGTCTTGGAGACGTGCACCAGGTTGGAGGGGGCAAATGAAAATTTGCTCATCAAGTTCGAGTGTCATTTTCTCTACTTGTACGTAAGATAGAGAGCTTTGTTTTGTTTTGTAACTATTTTTTTATGCTTTAATATTTGGAAATATGAATTAATTTCAATAAATCAGCCTTCATTAATCAGATGTTGAGTGTTTAGATTTCAATTAACCACCCGGTAAAGACAAATTGGTGTAAAATAAAAAAAACCAAAACCGGATATTAATTTTTCTCAAATCTGGGCCCGTTCGGACCTTTAGACCCAAATATTCGAGTATACATTGGGGCCCGAACTTTCAGATTAAGATCCGAAACCATAATTAGACGAATTATTGTCTCGAATCTTATGAAAATTGAACCCAAGATTCTGACCATAATCGAATAGGATCCGGGTCACGGTTACATTTTTACTGATTACTGATTTTGAAGCAGTGTTTAACACAATGTTATTACAATTATAACCTAATTATTAGCTAAGTTTTGGATTTTTGACTATTATTGTCACGTGTGTTTGTGTTCTTTTTTAATTCATTTTTAGTAGTGTAAAGCTTAGGTAGTAATTTTATTCCTAATAAGTACTCCTAAGTACTAATAAAGTAATCATTCCTTACAATTTACACTAGTAACAATATGGAAGCTGAGTGGAGGCCGAGGTCATTGGATCTGAATCTTAATTCTCCAGAGGCTATGTAGGAAACGCAGCATAGGAAGAGGACATTTGTAAATGATGTGGAGGACCTAAAAGATACAATTGCCAATTTACCAATAGCTCTAAGAGCGTGTGTCAGCCCTATGGTATATGAGTTCATTGATAACTGTTAGCATTATGAGTCAGCTTTAGAAAAATTGGACTCCAGCTACATCAAAGTGTCAAACAAAATATTTGCTCAATATCTGCTAAATAGGTACAAGAAGTCAAAAGACAGGGGAGTCGATGGACGATCTCTTTCCTGAATTAGAAGATCTTCGAAAGGATTGTGGGTTTAAAGCCTGTACTGGAAAGGAGTGTAGAGACGAAGGTGTGCGAGATACGTTTATATCTGGTCTTACATAAACAGCTATACTTCAGAGACTTTTAGAAAACAAATAATTAGACATGGAAATTGCATACAGGCAAGCTTCGGCTCTTGATATTGCTCAGAAGAATTAGCAATGCTTATTCTTCTTCGGAGTCAATTGTTACCGTAGTATAAAGAAGATAAAACAAGTTTGAAGATTTGAAAGATATGGATTGTGTAGCGAGCTCTGTTGCCGTAAATTATTACAAAAATAAAAACAGAATGAGTTTCTGCTAGAGGGGCATATTATACCATAAATGAGAGCTTTGTCCGGCGAAAAATATATCATGGTACAAACGCTCTAAAAGTTGGCATTTTGCAGGAATGTGCAACTCTAAAGTATTTAATTAAGCTGCTGCAACCGTTTTGTCTTCATATATTTCCACTACACATACTTTTGTAGCGCAGGGATAATTTCATGCGTCGACATATATCCAAGGTAAAATTTTATTGTCTTTCATAGATTCGTATGCCTGGGATAGCTTTATCAGTGATAAGGCTTTAAATTTTTGAACTTGAGAGTAGTCCCTTCATCAAAAATATAAGAATGATAAATCAGTCTTTAAATTGTAAATCTGAAGGGTTCGTTGAAGTAAATATAGTTCTGGGACTCAATATGTGGAAATTTGATGTTATAAGGAATTTCTGCCCAGATGAGATCCTCGGGTGGGACTTCCAGCGTCTTCATTCCATAATTACTTTTGAAGGTAATGCCGATCATCCCAAACTTGTTCTAAAAGGGACCAAGTATATTGCAACGTTGCCGGAGGCAAAGTTAGAAAAACCTTCATAATTCCCAAACATTCGATCAGATTACATCCCAAAATCAACCAAGTCAAAGGGATTCTCATTCCATCAGAAATGGGAAAATTATTGGCTGATGGAGTATTTGAGCCTAACAAATCATCATTGAGAGCACAAGGAGTTGGAGTGAAAAATGAAACGAGGAGATACCAAAGAAGACTAGGGGTTGACTATTCACGTACAATCAACATTTATACAGAATTGGATGTTTATCCATTACCAAGGATTGATGATATGGTCAATAAATTAGCGAAATACAGAGTGTATTCAACGTTTGACTTAAAAAGTGCTTACCGTCAAGTTCTGTTAAAAGAATCTGACAGGAAATATAATGCTTTTGAAGCCTGTGGTCGTTAATATAATTACTGTCGAATTTCCTTTGGCGTTACAAATGGCGTGGCAGCATTTCAGCGTGCCATGGATCAGATGATTAAAGAAGAAAAATTGTTGGATACATTTACTTACCTTGGCAATATAACAATAGGAGGGAAACACCAACAGGATCATGTAATTAAGTAAAAGTAATTAAGAAAAGAAATATGACACTAAACGCAAGTAAATTAGTTGAAAGGGTCTCACAAATAAGTATCTTGGTATATGTAGTCGGTAATGGTATGATAAACCCTGCCCCTGAGAGGATGCAACTGTTGCAAGAACGTCTACCTCCAAATAATTTAAAATTACTAAGACAAATTTGAGGTATGTTTGCATATTATTCTAAAATTCCCAATTTCTCAGACAAGATTCATCCATTGGTGAGTACAGGACCATTCCTTTAGATGCAGAGGCCCTGACAACATTTAATATACTGAAACAAAAAAGATATGATTCTTCATTAAAGGAAATTGATGAAAAAATACTATTTTGAGTGGAATGTGATGATTCAAATCATGCCATTTCCGGGATATTAAGTAAAGGAGGAAGACCTGTTGCATTCATATCCAAAAGTCTTCAAGGAAGTGAAAAAAATTATCAAATAGATGATAAAGATGCCTTGGTAATTATGATATCATTAAGAAGATGAAGCCATTTTCTATTAAGATATCGTTTTGAGCATATTTCAAACGCGAGGTCTGTTTCTTTCATGTTTGATGGGCCGAGGCGAACAAAAATCAAAAATGTTAAAATAAATGAATGACAAATGAAATTTGCTGAGTTTAGTTTTTCAATTACACATAGTTCAAGTGAGAAAAATGTATCAGCGGACATGTTTAGTCCATCCTATTGTTTCTTTAAGAAAAAAGAAAAGTCAGTTTTACAAGATCTTCATTCCAAGTTTTCCCATTCCGGAGTATCAAAAGGTTGCTGCATTATGTGTGAGCGAGGAATTTACCGTTTTCAACGAGTGATCTTCGTAATCTTTGCTCATCTTTTAGAATATTTGCCGAACTCAAGCCAATATTTTATAGGCCTCCCTCAGGAACCCTCATTAAAGCAACTAAAGCAATGGAACGTTTAAGTATAGATTTATATAGGCTTACTGTTGTTGATGCATTTTCTCGATTTCCTTTTGTACTCCCATGTCTAGATATGCGAACTACTACGGTTATAAGATGTCGGGTGAAATTGTTTAGTTTTTGTGGAACACCGAACTATATCCATTCAGAAAGAGGGACTTCCTTTCTTTCTCGAGAATTAAAACAGTTCTTTTTAAGTTTGGGACTATCCTCTAGCAACTCTAGACCGTATCATCTTGAAGGAAATAGTCGAGTTTAATGATATAATGGTATAATTTGGAAATCCATTTGCTTATGCTGAAAGTAACAAAATCGACCCGAAAAGTACTGGGAGCGAGTTCTTCCACAAGTTATGAATTCAATATCGTTGTGCACCTCCACTAATAGCACTCTCCATGAAAGATTTTTCCAGTTTCCAAGAAGATATTCATTGGCTAGCTCTTTACCAACTTGGTTGATGAATCCAGGGCCTCTTACTCTACGAAGATTTGTGAACATCTGAGAATGATCCTCTGGTAGCTCTTTACCTACTTGGTTGATGAAGCCTGTAATTCTACGAAGATTTGTGTGAACATCTGAGAATGATCCTCTGGTGAATTGATATTTGATAAATTATAAGTTTTTGTTTGGAGGAGGGGTGAATGTAGTGTTATTTCTATTATTGTCACGTTGTATTCTTGTTTCATTCATTAATAGTAGCGTAAAGCTGAGGTAGTTATTATATTCCTAAGTAGTAATAAAGTAATTGTTCGTTACAGGCTTCTATCATAATTATTGTTTTAACTACACGTGGTCAACTATACTGTATCTTACAACCTTTTGGAACGACGTAGACAAATAGTCAACGTGTTGGAGATAAATGATTCTCTTTAACTCAATGTGTGTAGTTTTGCGGCTCGGTTGTTCCTAGAGAAGGAAATATACTTAATGTATATGGAATTCAAAGATAATTCCCAGGTCACGTAGGTCAGATGGAGCAATTGTAATACTATTAAATTTACGTATACTTATTTAGTGCAACTTCATCTGACCAATTAAAGGAATCTAACAAAAAAATATTATTCGAAAAGAAACAGAAAAAATGACCAAAAAAAGTTGGTAGTTTTCCAATAATTCCAAATACGGAGTGTTATTATGCAATAATAGCTGAAAAATGTTCACAACTTAATCAAAACTAACTTAAATCTGACCAATAAATATATATAACGCTGCTTAGAGGAAAAGAAGGTGAAAAATGGAGAGCTGACAACCAATTACAGTGTAAATGTTTGAGTTACTGAGGTAACATTTTGTGGAATATCCATGGGCAACTCGTATATACAGTATATTTTGTTGTTTGTTTTTGATGTTTTTGCTTCTGTTCTCCTAATCAATATTCTCAACGTTGATTGGTTGAATTAGAATTGGGCATGAACGTAATTTACTTTTATTAGTTTGTAAACAAAGCGACAGAGAATGGCGCTGTCTTATAGCAAAATAGTACAAATCCCTGAATAATAGTAATATTTTATATAAGATATAGTTGTATGTTACTCAGATAGAGGGCCTTATGAAAATAAAAACCAACTGGCTGTCCCACAGTTATCTTTTTTTAAGCTGTTAACAAATCTTAAAGACTATTGAATAGTAAACTAAATATAATAAGGAAGATTTGGCTAACATCCAAGAGATTTTAGGTTTCTTTTTATATTTCTTTTCGGAGGACAGGTTGTGTGTTACAATATTTTTAATGACCTGCACGGTGGAACTGTTGATATAGATCTCGCTCCGAGCACAAATAAAGATAATACGTTTCTTTAAATAGGGTAAAAAATTAGTATAAGTATTGGAAGATCGTAAAAGTTCGGGTCTCCCAACTTTTTGGATTGTAGAAATTCACTAAAACCGTACTCAGACCTGCGATCCGTACTACTTTTAATGTAAAGGGCATTTTTTAAATTTAGAGGGTGGATATTTTAAATTTGGAACATGTTTAGACCTCAATATCTTGGCAACTCTATGATCTACGTTTATTTTAGTGTGCTCATCGGATTCAGCTGACAAAACCATGTAAGGAAAAATTCACAATCTTAGAGATGTCCTCCTAATACGAACGTCTTGCAGCCATTGTTGTGTGCCTCCGTGCTGAGTTTTTTGAGATTATTGAGTGTACAAAGCTGCCCAACTCAACTGTTTAACATGTTTCCAAAGCATTCAAGGAGTCTAACGGGTTGGAACAACTGCACGAAAGCTCATGATCGTTCTGAGAAGAAAAAAAAACCGGACTCCATACTTCCTAAAGGTAGATACATTCCTGAATGTGGCCTCCCAGATCACTTGATCTGAACCCTTTTGACTACTATTTATTTGTCGTTTGCGAACGTAACGTCTCAATGAGCCGGCTCTTTGAAGTGAACGATCCCAAATGATAGATTTTTTGGCTTTTTATTGTAAAAATTACGAAAAAATTTGTAACAAAAATTAGAGGGAATTGAAAAAGAAATATACAATCCTACGAACACAACAAAAAAATCTGAAGAGGCCTTTGGGAGCCAAAAGAGCCGGTTCTCAAAAAAACAGAACAAAAAGTCACCGGAATTTCCATCACTATTGACTACTATGCGTGGGCGTCTTGGAGAGACGTGCACATATTACTATCGACTCCTTGCAGGCTTCCATTCTCTAGGCGAAGGCCAACATGGAAAAATAGATCCTCATTCAGGCATGTTCCAGCTTGAGGGTCAGGTTGGATGCCGTGGCTGAAACTGGAGGTGTAGGTTGAGTGAATAGCTTCACTATGGAATCCCACATGTAAAAGCAAATATATGTATTTATATTTTTTTTTTTGGGGGGAGGGGCTTAACCCTTCATAATAGTTTCTGAATCCCACCAAAATTTGTTTATTTTATATATATAAATGTATAATAGTTATATTAAACCAATTTACATAATTGAGATTGTAGGTGTTGCTAATTATTTGTGTACCCCCCCCAATTGATGGAAGATTAGCAACGCCCTTGATATACAATATCCCTAATTCTCTAGTTTGAAAATTCCCGCCCTGTAAATAAGTAGGTATTTCATTGATCTACGCGTCTCTTATAGTGATGAGTACATGAATAAAAACTTATAACTGATGTTATATTGAATGTAATATAAGTGATTGATTGCCTTGTAAAAACGCATACAATTAAAGTCGTTTCGTCCATTCATTGATAAAAATATATAATAGATTAAGATTTTTTATAGGAATGAAGGAAAATAGTTTGAAACAAAACTATGAACAAAGTACGAAACAAAGGCCACATGATCAATATTTGCTGAAACATAGTTGCCTATATGATAACTTTTTTTATTCGCTCTATGAAGTATTTTAACGTGACGTCAGCATTATTGATGTCTTCCATTTTGATGGTCGAAACAACCAAGTTTAAACAATAAAACCCTTTTTTCTTTAATATTTATTTTATTACATGTTCACATAATAAAATTCAATCGTTCCCAAAAATAAATTGAAGAAAGCAAAAGTTGATGTTTACTCTTTCGGCCTTGTATTGTTAATTTATGAATTATATCTTGTAAAATTCAAATTGTTCAAATTTTAATAGATCACTTGCTATAGGTAATTCCAGGAATTTTTTTTACGAGGAAATGGATTTGGCAAAAATTTAAAGTAGCGTATTTTTGACAGTAAACCAGCTCGAAAGTGCAATTTTACATCTGTAACTCAATCCAACTTGGAGTTTTAAGGCCTTAAAGATGAAGAGAGGAGCAATTTGAAAAATATTTAATTAATCTTATAAAGGGTACGCATGTTATCTATGCCAGCATTTTGGGTTCTCTTGGACACCCGTTTTTTTTTGTTTTTGTTTTTGTTTTTGTAAGATAACTAGTTTAAGCTTGCATTAGTTAAAGATTGTAATTAATTGACGAATTTGTATTCCCATTTGAGAAAAAACACCAAGCCCTCCTTGGAATCTGCACCAGGAACTACAACATTGCAATTGCTCGAACTCTAGAACTCAGTGAGATGTCCGTTCGCAAAGTTAGAAAGGAATTTACATATGGCAGCAGAGCTTAGCTCCCTACAACACCTAAAAAAGTTTCAAAAGGCCCCATAACAATTTTGATGACTTCATCTCCCAGTAGTGTTGACATCCAAACTCGCCAGATCTGAATCCGATTGATTTTTTTTTGTGGGGCACGATCGAACCACGAACCAACCGAACCCCCTGCAACACCAAAGACGAACTTATCAGTCGGATAATGAATGAATTCAAGGATTTGCCAAGGGACCAACTGACAAAGGCTTTGTCGTACTTTCAGCCACTTATAGAGACTTACATTGAGGCTGGAGGTGATTTTTATTAAACAAAATAAATCAGAATCCATCAAGCTATGAAATTTAATTTTTTATTTGAAGGTAAAATTGTTTATTGTTGGTACAGATAGCTTACACATCTTGTAAATCGTTTTCCATAGCCATTAAACTTAAAGGCAGGTATATTATATCATTTAGCAATCAGTTATCTTATACTTATGTTGAAAAAAAAATTAAGGCATGACTTAGTTTTTTACCTTCAACCTTTTCTAGGTATATAGTCTATGATTTTTCTAAAATTTTAAGCAAATTTATTTTCAATGTAACCTTTTTTATTACTATATAAATTAAGTTATGCCTTTTATAAATCACACCATTATGCAATTCCATGAACTTTCTACTTAACAGTTGTTTGTTTTAAATTATAGGGAGTCTACCTTTATTCGGATAAAATTATAAAAAAATTAAAGACCATGTAACTTGAAAAATTTAAGGTAATGGTTTCCATTTTTTTAAAAAAAAAATGAAAAAAAAAATTTAAGCTAACAAATACTTTTTTTAATGGTGCCATTATACATTACTATCATTAATTTCTTCTACGATTTATCGCTTATCAAATATTATACATCATAATGCTAATTTCTTCATCTTTAAGACATATGAACTAAAAGTTGTATTGAGTTTAATATCCCGAATTTCATTTCGAAGCGTGTCTACGGTTAATAAGACCACATATCAAAGTTCAGTAAAATCAATTTCCTGGTGAAAATTAATCACAGAAAGACTCATAAACGATACACTTATTTATAAAAGTAGTTATACTTAGTGCCGTTTCGATCCTTATTTAAGAATGAAGACTACATTCCTGTTCAGTTCATTGGTAAAACTAATAAATTTATGTCCTTGATGATGTCACTCTAATATATTTCTTTTAAAAAAAATCAATTCAAGTACTGACAGTCCGAAGGACCTACTATCTTAAGGACCAGTCCCATGGACTAATAGACCGGTGTTAAGACTGAACGGGGCCGAATAAATATGAACTGATGGAACACTACACAGTTATATTACGGTATTGATATTTTATGGAGCTAAAGGCCTCCCCCCCCTCCCTATTATGAAGACTAGCATCAATCCTGCTCTCTAGTTTGTATTCACACTGTTTTGAGTTCGATGTTTGAACAGTATCATGGCTTCATTTCTATATCTTTCAGCTATGCATTTGAAAAAATAAATTTTGTTGACATTAAAAGAACAGATCTCTGTTATGATGTCAACTGAAGGATCAATCTATATGCTGTTAATTACATATTTATAATTAAAAATAGGGGACTATTATAAATAGTCACATTGTATGACAAACAACTCTTATGATCTATATAATTAATGGCATTCAAAGTGCAATTATAAGTATGAACTCATTTGTAAACCCTACTGCAAAGAATAAAAGTAATTAACTTTTTTTTATAACCATTAAACGTTTCTCAAAATTATTTTGGTACATGCAATACGTGCTAATATTTATATTGTAAAACAAAATAAACAAATAAATATAAATGACACAATGACATAATTGATGTTCAATTAAGGTGTATGGATATTTAATATTCTAAGATGTTTTTAGGGATAATTTTGTTTAGTGCATAGTTCAAGTGATATATTTGCTCAAAGTGGGAATGTGTATGATAGTCAATATGTCGCTTACAAATATGAGTAAACATCCCTTAAATCTTTTGATTGAATACATTGAGATATCAAAATTGATTATAACTACATAGTTGAAGGGATAATTTGGCATTATGGTATTTTTCTTGGGCGTTGTGAAGCTGATTACAAGTCCGCGTCAAGTCTGGAGACTGTGTACTTTGTTTTCAAAATGGCGTCAATGAAATTTTCTGCATAACTGTAGTCTATGACATAACCAAGAAAATATTCTAATAGTGTAAGTCTACGTCGAGTTTCCAGTCTTTGCTGACAAAACCAAGTCCTTGAATATATTCATGGAGTTCAATTCAAATAAACAAAATCCTTTATATTCAGTAAAAATATATAATATCCGCTCTCAGTAAACATGATTTTTAAATAATTGGGCGAAGAATGGCATCAGAATGGGAGGCAAGACTCAAAGTCTTAGTGTCAATTTGCGTGGGTCACACTTTAAAAGAGATCACAAGGCAATGAGGGTTAGGATTACTACGTTGATGTTGGATTCTTTTTTTTTTGTGTGTTTTTTTAATTTACCTAATGAAATGTCATAACGGTAAAGTACCCAAGATATACATAGTCAGGTGGATTTAGGATCAAAGATGACAACTAACTATGTGGTGCCCCAATATAAAAACATTCTTCAACAAATGTCAAGAAAAAGAAAAAAAAACCCAGTAAATGTCAACATTTTATTGAGATATTTGTGTCAATTACAGAGTTGATTTTATATAGTGCTACACATTTTATTTTTTCAATGCGGAATGAAATTGTTGCAAAATCGCGGAGAAGCACAACAAGACATCTTATCTCTGAACTGAGCAAGCTGTGACGTTTGGAATGAACAAAGAAGAGTCTAAATTTTCTCAAGGTCAAAATATTTAGGCAAAGTTTTGCTCTGTTCTGAAAAAAAAATCTCCGTTGATGCCACTTTAAATAAAATAACAGATCTACATCAGAATTGAACATCCACACAATTTATCACTTCAGTGAGACATGTTTTCAAAATATCCAGCCAGAATCAAGGATAAACCTATTCAAAAAAAGTATATTTTTGAATAGGTCGATAGCTTCAGGAGTTAGATTGACAATCCTACTACTTAGAAGATGATCCTTGAGGACTGATCCCTCTTCTAGGTGATTGTGAAAGTATTAGATCTATGGTGATTGACCTCTAGCTTCTTGACGATACCCAAGGTGTCATGACCGGCGCGGATTTAAGTTACAATCTCTAGCCTATTTGTTTTCATCTTTGTCCAGAAGTGAGATATATTTGTTTCTAATATTTTGTTTGAAAGAAAACAACGACAACTTTTCATTAATTTACCCAACTTTATGATTAAAACTCTCTACACCAATCAATAACCCAGTCAATAATATTCATCTTATTCTTCGTCGCAGTTTCTTCAATTTAGTTATACAAGGTAGTTATAACATGTACACAACATATGCATTAAAAAATGATTTTCTTAAATATTGAATGATAGGAGGAAAAACGTGTCCTAGAAAAGGTAAATTAAATTGTAGTTTTCAATGATACTTTTAAACCAATTTCCTTCACGTATTTTTGCAAGGATAATCTTTTTAATACATAAAATAAACACAATTTAAATATTGTGCATAAATCCCTTGATAAATCGTTTCTTCCATTTACTTATTGCCTTAAATATTAGAAGAGACTTAGGAATTTTGTTTTCGGTTCAATTGCTTGGAGCTGCTAAAACTCATTAGCCACAAAATTTAAAACAGCATAGTAACATACATCTTCTCTTGTTTGAGATTATTTGAAGACTTCATCAGTCAGTAGTTTTTTCACAAATTGCATTTGAATACAATCCATTTAATATTGCAATTGGATTAGTTATCAAAAAATAAGTTTAACAAAAATTAAGATAACATGATGAAGTTTACTATTTCACCAATAAGAATTAAAATACAGCCCATTCTTCCAACAATGGAATAATTATTCAATAACAATAGATAATTTTTGACAATTTAACTAATTCGAATCCAACCACTCAATATTAAGAACACTGATTAGAGGAAACGAAGAAAAAGCATCGACGGCTTACAGGCAGATTGATTGTAAATATATGTTTTAGTGGAATAACCACAAACATTGCGTTACTTTGCTATCACAGAAATAGACAATTTATTTAAATGTCAGGTGTTGATAATTGTGTCATTTCTTATAATAAATTCTCTGAACGTTAATTGATAAAATTAGAATTAGCTCGTTTTAAGCTGATAACAATTATTAACAGCTATTGAATAAAATTCCATAGTTATAAAAGAGTTAAGTAACAACTGATTTCGGGGACTGATTTTTGTTGGTTTTTTTGGAAAGATCTATTGATACAATAAAAGTAATAACGACGTGTCCGTTGCAACTGTTTATGTAGATATCGCTACAAGTTCTAATAAAGGTACATAAAGATGCTAATTAATATCTTTTATTAAACTAGGATTAAGTTATAAAGGTGGCCCATGAAACTTTTTTTTTTGATATAGCTATAAAAAAAAGACGGAGGAATATTTTCCCATAATTTTTTATTTTATTTGAAAGCCTCAACATTCCGGTTAATAATGAAACACCACTTTATTCATATGGCCGACGTCACTGGCCTTACAGTAGCCCATTCTGTCGACCCAATTTTTCAGGACATTTTCGATTGTGTGAGCTTCAATAGCTGCAATGACGACTCCAATTTCGTGTTTCAAATGGTAAATCGTCTCTGGATGGTTGGCGTAACATTTATCCTTGACGGTTCCCCACAAAAACTAGTCCAACGGAGTCAAATCGCAGCTACGAGGTGGCCAATTGACGTTGCCGTTTCGGCTTATGATGCGATTGTCGAAGACAGTGCGCAAAATATCCACTGTAACGTTGGCTGTGTGGCAAGTAGCGCATTCCTGTTGGAATCAAATGTCGTCGATGTCTTCCTTTTCCCTTTGGGGAAACAAAAAATCTTCCAACATTGCCCAATAGCGCTCACCATTGACCGTAACGGCAGCTCCTTGCTCGTTTTTTCGCTTTCGGCAACAGCAGCAATGTTTTCGATTGAGTACACTGGACGATCAAGGGAATGCGTTGTTTTATCCATTAACGCACCAGTTTTGCGCACATGCTTCACAAATTTATCCACCACCTGCCTCGAAGGCGATTTATTTCGACTGACGTAATTATCTTGCAGTTTTGTTAGAAGACTCTCCATTTTGGAAGTAAGTCTTCAGTATTTCGCAATTTTCTTTGAGCGTAAACTTAACCAATTCGTAAACTGGAGACCGTTTACAAAATTATAGACAAAATGAGAATGTTACTACAGCTATCAGACGTCAAAAAAGTGGTAGTTTAAAATGCAACCGCTAGATGGGCCACCCGTAAGAGCTTTTGATGATCCGAAAGATCATTGAAATATTTTCGAATGATACAAGTTTACCTTTAATGTACCCGAGTACTTCGGATTCGGTTTTACAACCCATCCTATCTTTAGTCAAAGATGGACTTACAACAAAAGGAATTTCGCTATATTTTACAGTTTTTCTTATATAAAGGGGAAAACGAAAGTCAAGTGGGTAAAAAATGTGAATATTGTTTATGCTTTTGATACTGCAAACAGCTGATTACGCGGTATTTTGGTTCCGTGAATTCCTTTCCGGTAATTTTGTTATCAAAGATGCAACAGGTATTGGAAGGCCAATTGGCGAAAATGTGGGTAAAATAATAGAAACCGTAGAGTCTGACCGTCATTTAGACACTGTTTTAATTGTCAAAGAGATAAAAAATCCGTTAAAAATTATGGATTTATTTTTATTACAACTTATATCATTGAAATTCAAGTTCAGTCAAATATTCTATAAAAAAAAATCAAAAAAAAAATCAGTCGACTTCGAGTAATTTAAAGAAAATTATTTGTTATAGAAACATATATTTTATACTAGTCAGAATTTGCACTTATGTAATACATTTTTAGAAATTCTATAAAAAGTATAAGTACACTATTAAGCATGGTTATATTATCTTAATTATACAAACATATAGAAGCATTATTTAATCTGTGATATTTTTTTATGTTGTTGGCAACTTAACAATGTTTTATTTTATTTTTTAAAGTCTTTATTATTATTTTGTATTTCTTGTGGAGAGATCAAAGGAGTGTGTGCTTATGAAGAATGGAGAGTAACAATAAAGATTTGTCGGGGAGATTTAAGCAATTATGCTAATTGGTTGCATTTTTGTCCTCGCTCTTTTTTTTTTTTTTTCATGCTGGATTGAGAATTGACAGATGAGTAATTCTTGCATATTTCCTTGCTTGATTCCTTCTCTCCCTCAAAATAGCTGCTTTCAGCTGATCTAATTAAACGTCATAACAGCTAAGCTGATTTTTTCCTAAGCATTCTCCAAATGACCAGGGTTATTATGTTGATTTTGGGTTCTTTTTTTCAACATACTCAAAATGAGCAATCCTGGTTATACAGGATCTGCGGAAAGTTCTGTTAAATATTCATTAAAGTACTAATGATATAACCAATAGTATAATTTGCATGTAATTACAAACATCAGTGGATACAAGTTTCAAAAACATGGGGCATAACTTTCATTCGAAATAGTCACCCTTATCCTTAACAACAGGGCAAAGTCGCTTCGGATAGGACTTGCATGCTGTACACACGCGGATGGAGTCCCAGGCAGCCACCAGTTTGGTATTCAGGTTTTCCAAATTCTAACTCGGGGTCAAACAGGCTCATCTTTCAAGAATGGACCACATGGAGTAATCCATGACGTTTAGGTCGAGGCTGGAGGGAAGAGAGACTGTCAAGTCTTTAAAGCCACTCAAATTGCCCTCACACCACCGCTGCGTCTCTCTGGATATGTAGGAGGGGGCGACATCCTATTGAAAGGTCTACGACTTATTCTGGAAGTGCTGTTGGGCACAGAGGACAAGAACTTCAACTACGATTGTGTTGATGTACTTCTTGGTGTTGATCTTCACCCCGGCCGGCACAAACATCCACGGGGACTTCCCTGTCTCAGTCACGACATGCCCAAACAATCACATACTCTGGCTTCGTCACTCTGTTGACTCCATGGTCACCCACGTCACCTTTTTTTGGCCAGAATCCGAACATTTTGGGAGTTAGAAGCATGTTTCACAGTGAAAATATTTTCATAACTCAACACAATGTTGGGAGTCGTAACAGTTCTATCAAGTCTTTTAGCCTTGACCTTGCCTGGCAGGTGCTGTTGCATATTCAATTTGTAGGGATACTTTACAAGGTCACTTTTTTTTACCTTGGGCTGCCTTATCTGGGTCTGTCCTTGATAGATTGAGTCTCCCTGTACCTCTCAATGATTCTATTGATAAGTATGGGTTTACTTACAGGCTCTTCAGGTTTCTCAAGCTGTTCGTTTCGATTTAGTTTCGACACAACTAGAGTTTAAACAAAATATCTCACAACTTTATTTATATAATTATATTATATAAAGTTAAGTTAAAAGGAACTTTCCGTGGACCCTATAATTAGCAATGAGAATCAGGTATATTTTTTAGTTCGCCCGTTTTTTTGGAATTTGGCAAACTGGGGAATAAATTTTATTTTCCTATGCTTTTATCATTTTTAATTAATTCCTGAAGAGTGAACCTATATTTTTACTACATTCAAATATATTTAAAGCCGGATTGAATATTTGTGTGTGTTCTTACTATAGTATATAAGGAGGATCCTTGATGCTCAGAGAAGCCGGCGAAAGAGGAAGTTGATCTACCTTTGGCTCAGAAGTTCATCTACACAACTTGTGACTCGGTATGTATTATTTATGAGATATTAAATGGTGTCTTTTATGGCATGATTCTTCATCATTCATTGGTTTTATGGTCTGACAATAAAATAAATTGCTAGGAAATTGTACTTAAATATATTGTCTTGCAATGAAAAAACTCACAATTAGATTGCTTACAACTAATGTTATATCAGTCCTTTTTCTCTGTCGGTCTAGTCAAGTGTTAGGACCAGTCCTATCAGTTCTTGGGATCGGTTCTTTGGGCTGTCAGTACTAAAACTGATTAGAAAGGAAGACATAAGGTTGAGTGAAATCATCAAGAAGCTAACTTTATTAGTTTTTAGAACTGATGTGTTGGAATGAACCATACCGGACCGAGACTGAACTGTACGGAACTGCAGTGTTCAATACTAGATAAGAACTGCAAAAACATTACTTACAACGTTGTTGATTCATCATTATATTACCCCCAACGATTTTGATTCACAATGATTATGTAAATAACAATTTTACCATGCAACAATATTACTCCAACAATTTTGTCGTCAAACCTTTTTATCACAATCATTTACAATGAACCATATTTTTGTGGGTATACTATATACAATGAAATCTGCCAAGACATCAACAACTCACAATATAAAAATATAACGTGATTACGCCAGAATCACTACAAACAAAACGAATATTTCAAAAGGTCACAATTCAATTTCTTTCTTTCATGATTGATTAATTATTATTGATAGGCACATAGAAATTTTGTTTTTCTTTTAAATTCCTGATTCCACATAGTATACATACATTAAATCTGACCACAAGAAGGCACCCTTATTTGATACTAGTTTTTAAAAATATATAATTTTTTGCCACGACTTGATTTAACATATATCCATACTTGGACTTCTATTTTTCCTTCTTCAACGTTGAAGGCATATTGTATGCATAAAGTAATCAATATAATATGTCAACAATAAGTAAATTTCTGATAGATTATATTTCAATAGAAATACTAGAAACTACTTGGACGACTAATGAATCAATTGAAATTCTAAAAAACTTACAATATGATGTTTTTCCACAATAATAATAATATAGAGGTTACGCAAGCTGTCTCTGCACTACTTTGGCGCGCTCAATTATGCAAACGCAGGCCCTTAGGTAGTTGATTTTTTTTTTTTTTTTTTTTTGTAAGATATCGTTTTCAAACTTATACCAGTTGGAAAAAAATGGAATCCATTGTCGAATTTGATGTCCCAAATATTTGGAAAAGCTACGAAGCCCTCCTTGGAGTCCGGGCCGGGAGTGACAATATAAAAATTGCTCAAACTATGGGACTCAGTGAGACGTTCATTTGCAAGGGTAGGAGGAAATTTGAGGCCTCTAAAGGTTATGTAGATAAAGTTCCCAGGCCACATTGTGGTATTTGAGGTGGATAGCTCTGAAACCCCACGTCATGTTTCGTCATGTCTTTACCCAAGGCCTCCGGATGAATATTAATCCCTAAATAGACGTGATACACACATAACTGATATAAGATACTTAATTTTGTATTGCTATGATATTTCATGTAATCATTTCAGTTTCTCATTATTTCATTGTGACTAAAAACTTTTGATATTTTAATTGTTGCTTTTTTAGTATCGAAGTACAACTATATTTCAACTTATTATTGCATCTTGAATCACATAGACCAAAAACTTACCCAAAAAAATAAAGGAAATCACATATCTATAAAAATCCTTTTTTGCTTCTATCAGTAATTTGGTCTTAATTATCAGGCAATGACTTTTTAGTAGGCTTGAATTTATATAAAAAGTCCTTAACTTTTAAGATATAAATAAATTCATTTCTTTTTTATTAGGATCAATATTAAAAAAAACACCTTCCCAAAGATTTATTATATACTTACATTCAAAAGATGATTCATATTGATGCCTTACAAAAGAAACAAATTCGTTCTTTATTACTCTTCCCATACACACTATTAGTGTTGTGTCGGTCCTCATTTATTCGGTTCAGTCTAGTCTTAGGGCATTAATCCCCACATTAACTATAACAATGGAAATAATTTAGTATTTTTACCTAATTATGCTATTTTTTTAGTCTGGAATTGATCAAAAAATTAAATAAATTAAACAAATATAGCCACTTTTAGGGATTTTTAGTACATAAATACTTTGATTTAATTCAAATATCAGTGTTTATCATTGGCATTCAATGGAAGTCTAAAGTTTTTTTGTTTTTTTTTTAATTTTTAAAGTAATTAAATGGAAATTTATAAAGACTGATTGGAATTTTGGCTATTTAATGTTGTAAAATATCAACTTTGACCCCCCGGTGGTATTTTTTTCAATTATAATTCAATTTATGACGTGAGTAAAAAACTACCTATTTTTGACTAAAACCAGGAAAGATGATAAAATACATTTTTAGTGGTCAACATTTTTTGCGAACATGGTCACTTGTGAAACTACACATCAAAAAATTATATTGTTGACATGGTAGTCAGCGTGTTAAAATAATCTATATTTATGAAAACAAATGCGTCTTTCTAAGATCAAAGTAAATTTGAGTAATGTTCACAAATAAAAATATTGCATTTCAAATATATATGTAGCTCTTAGTGGTTCTTCAACTAGAGTGATGTTAGTCTGATTCCATGTCTAATATTGTCGTATTTAGTCAATGCAAGCACTTCCTTTGGGTCTATGGGCTTTTCTTGATAGTCATTCATTTTTGCCTGCTTTTTTTTTTTAAAGAGAGCCTCTATTTAACATGTTTCTTTTCTGCATGACTCCGTTCAGCACTATTCAAATTTTCAATAATATCTAAGCAAGGTTGGGCATTTATCAGTCTGGAGGTTCAAACAGTTCCGGTTCTTGAACCAGATGCGCCAAAGTCGAACCGATACAGGAACTGACACTACAATATATTGCTTATCGGTCTCGGTTCAGGTCCACTACTAAGCTTGTTAGGGCCCTATTATATGATAAATATAAAATTTCTTAAGCCAGGGTTTCCCAAACATTACTTTGCCAAGGACCCCCTACACTATGACATTTTCAGCTGAGGCACCTTTTATACGAAACATTGGTACCTTGTAAGGACTATTTATTCCTCCCTCCTCTTCCTATGCAATAATATTACTCACACTTGAAGGTACTCTCTTGGGGGATGGAACAAACAAATATGTTTCGATATTTGTCATTAATTATATTCATGGAATTTATAATGTTTTATTAATTATCATGAAGTTTGAAAAAAATATGGGCAAATTTCCTTAATTGGCAATTTTCCTCCATGGCAATTTTCTCTAGGGCAGTTTTCCGCGTACGAGTTAATTATTCTCTCTAAAATTGTACAACGTTGTTCTAACATATTTTTAATACATTTAGAGTCAGGATATTAGAGTAAAAAGGGGTAATTACAAATTATTAAGAAAACAAAATTAGACATTTTTTGGTAATGAGAAAATAAGTTTATATATAGTCATTGATACTACAGATTGGATTCATTATTTGTTTTTAAAATATTACCTTCGTGATCAATGAATTCAAAAGTAGTTTTCTTAAAGATCCTTGACAAATAAGAATTACAAAATCAAGAAATTGACAAAAATATATCTAAAGATGATACGAGTAAAGGATTTGATTAATGTCAAACGAAGAACAAGTTTTACTTCTTGAAATGAATAATTTTCCCTATAAGCTCTATTATATAGAATGGGCGTTATTGAAACAAAATAAAATCAAGAGTTATGCTGGGTTATCACATCTCTTCTGATGTAAATCCTGTGTATTTTAGATGGTTCGATTTTTGGAATTGGTTATTTAAAGCATGAATTTTCTTTTCCTTAGCTGTTGTCATTATTATTTAACTCCTGAGACGTGAACTTTTTTTCCAACTACATTCAATTATATTCAAAATCTGATTGAACGTTGGTGTGAACTCTCACACGACTGAGATTTACTTAGAGGATTTGTTGCAGAGTTATAATTGTAGGTCGTTGTTGGAAGCAGAGTATAGTTATGGATCGACACCGGATTAATTCGTGCCAATGTCCTTGTTTATTTCCTTCTACCCTCCTCCCTCATCAAAGATGATTGCAGCTAATCAAATGAAACGTCAGGGTAGGTAAGCTGCTCTTCTCCAAATCATTCTTCAATTTGTCAGGGTTACCATGTTGATTTTCGGTTTCTTTTTTAAAACAATTTTTATCACTAATCGTGTTCTATCATGCCTGTACAATAGAGTGATTACTATTTTTTAATTTTTTATTGAGCAATTATTCTCAGATGTCATAAATTATACCATTTTTTTAAATATTTGAAAAAAAATTCCCGCTATTTTAAAATTCATTTTTCATAACTTATGTAGTAGGTGTCATGGCAGAATTTTTCTAAATAATACCGTTATTTTTTTTAGTCTTTAGACCGATCACTAACAAAGACAAACAAAAACAGTCATTCTGTAAACAGACTAGATGTAACATGACAAACGCATGAGATATTTCGTTAATACAACTACAATGTTATTTCTTAAATCAAAAATATGAATATGATATACATCAGGGATCACTATTTACATTGTACCCTGTATACACGTTCAATTCCATTTGCCAAACTCCTGCGATGTTTCATTAATATAACTAAATTATATTTTTAAATCAAAAATATGTTGAAGGTTAGCCAGCATAATTAATTTTTGACATTCTGTTTCAGCCATTCAAGATGGAGAAGTTCAGATGGCGAAGATTATAGACATTCGGAAGTACTCTAGAAGCCATGTCTTCAAGGTGGCCAAATTGAAGAATTATGCTGAAAATATCTCCTGGACAGCCTGAAGCGGAAGGCACAATATTCCACCAACAACTTTTCTGTGGCTACAAAAACCATCAGGAGGGCCATGAAGGGGGATTTGAAGTTGTCCTCATACACGAGGACTCCATGCCACTTTCTGACAGAGATCATGAAGATAAGTAGGTTAAGAGGCAAAGAGATGTGGCCCCTTCCTCACCAGATTTGAACCCCCTGGACTTTACTGTGTGGATCACTTTGGAGAAGGAAACCAACAAAACTCCACATTAAAATGTGTACTCACTGAAGCCGCGTGGGACAACTTGTCGGAGGAGTTTGTCATCAATTCCTCCAAGGCTGTGATTGAGGCTGAAGTTGGCTATATTGAGTGACCAAGTTTGCAAATGCTTTAATAACAAAAAGAAAGGAAAAGAGAAAAAAAATACAAATTATTGAAGTATTTTCAATGCAACCTGTCAAGTCCACGTTTTGCTACCCAATCTTGTAAATGAATATGATATATTTTCAAACATTCATATATTTTCACTTGCCAATTTCACTTAAGAGACATCTGTCTCTTAAGTTGAATTAATCTTACTTTTAAAGACTTTTTTGTGACAATTAGCAAGACTTTTTGCAAAAGATAATGTGTTGCACTCAATTCAGTCAAATTCTATCAACTCACTGATTACTCAAATTCTATAACATGGTTACATTATGAAATGCCCTTAATAGAACAAGTTCTTAGAATGAAGGAAGCAAGAGTTGATGTTTTCTTAATAGATCATGTGAAAATTCTTTCAACGTTTTGTTTATTCAGCCTGCCAAAGATTGAAAATTAGAAATTTGGAAGATTTTTTACATAAATATCGCAAGAAGTTAAAAATCCTGTTTATGACTGACCTTCTAGTTGATATTGACCGACGTTTATAGATCTTGTGATTAGGCTACATCTACATTACAGAGATCTTTTTTATACCATTAATAGAAAATGTAATTTCTTATGTGACCTATTGGATAATTTTTGATAATAATGGTACGTACATGTGGAATTAATACATAATCAAATAAAAAATTACTTATTATTTTGTTAATTCATCATGGCTTATAATATAATTTATATCATAGTTAAATAAATACGTTATTTATTGTATATGTTTGAGAACGGGGCATTTTAACCCTTAAGACGTCCTAACCTAGTCGAATCACGTAACCTCTCTTGGGAAAGAGAAGAGAAAAAAGACACAAACTCATTTGGTAATTAGTCAATTCGTCTCGAATATGGAATTATTGGTTTTAGGTCATTTTGCCGTGAACGCTAAATATACAACACATACGTCTGCAGGGGGAAGGGTTTTAGTTTTATTTGGAAAAAATCAAATTGGTAAAGTTCATTGATCGGGCGGGGGCTACAGCCCCTCAAGCCCTACCCCTGCGTACGCGCCTCCAGACTGTATTTTTTGTGAGCTGTTGATTTTTTGATTTATTTCTTTTTCTCTAATTACTGTTCTGAAAGTTAATTGGTTGAATTATAATTGTTGAGTAACGAACAATTTCCATCAGTCTTTGAATAATAGTTCCATAGTTAGAGAAGAATTAACTAACTACCAATCAGTTTTGTTTCTTTTTTCCTATGTTTCTTTTTGTATGAAAGGTTGCGTGATACAATAAATGCAACGACGTGATGGAGTTTCTTACATTTCTTCAAGCCTCAACTAAAATCATCACTATAAGTATGATATCACAATTCAATGAGTCCTACCGAAATATATTCATGATCCCAAACCTGTGGCTTCTTACACCTTAAAAACACTATTCCTTATTTAATTTCTTACAATTTTCTTTTTTTTTCTTCTGATCAATAGCTGTAATACAACAAGAAAGACCAAAGGTAAAGTTCGAACCTGTAGAACGACGGTAAAAATATTCGCAGTATAATTACCTGTCATTTTAATTATTATTAAATTCATATTTTAAATTATTTATAGCTTAAAAAGAACTTATTATAATTCAACTAATCAACGTTCAGAACATTGCCTAGGAAAAACAAAGCAAAAATATTAACAACATCTTCACCCCACATTTTTGTACTCAACTGTTGAGCAAAGTAGCTCATCACTCCATTATAAATATAGACTACTTCTTTCACGGAAAGAGCCTCTCTGTTTAGAACACTATCTACTTCCCAAAACCAAATATAGACATTTTCAAGCGTAGTTTGTATTATAGATCGGCTAGTCTTTGGAATTCTATACCTCTATGCTATTGCCTAGGAAGTGAGGCTAACTTCTAGCAATTTTTAGTTAATTTTTTTCAAAACATTTTTAATTGCAAGTTTATATGTTAAGTAATAACCCAAATTTTTTAAGTATAAGTTTCAAATCAAATACTATGCAAAATTATACAGTCTTATTATGTGAATATATAGCCATAGTATGAATGAACTCACCAACAACTTTAAGAATCACTGTTTACTTCAATATATTGTTTTTTTAATAATTTTTTATCATAACATATAAAACAACGCAATATGAGGAGGGACTTCCTTTAAACACAAATTTCACTGTGTATCAAGCAAGGATATAGATGTGAATTATTCCAATATCGATCCTCAATTCTAGTACGTCTTCCTAACAGTTCCTCAGTGTTACTCTTCATGTTTCATGATCATAAGCAAAAGTAGTCACTCTAAGTGGTCATTTTACGTACAAGTCGCACAAAAATAACAGTTGAATGTAATCATCGAATTTCCATTTGCGCACTAAAATCAGTTGGGCGTCTTCAGGACTACCGTCCACGCTGTCATCAAGTCCGAAACGTCGGAGAAGAAGAAGAGGTCTGTCAAAAAGGCCAAACTGGACCCGGAAGAGTTAAAAAAAAAACCACCGTAGGACCCACGGAGAGATCTCGGGATTTCACAGCAGACTGTCCAGAAAAAAAGGGGAAGGAAAAAGCCTTGTGAGGGTGGATAGATCACTTTTGACGCCAGCAATGAAAGAAACACATTTCCTCTGTTGCAAGACTCTTTCAAGTTCTTTAGAAACTTTTGTTTTTGTTGACACTTTTGGCCCTCCTGCGGGCCTAATGTAATTCCCCTCGACTACACATTTTGTTTGCATATCGAAGGGATGGCTTGCAGTGTCTGTCATCAAAAACCGAGGCCCTAAAGGCCACTGTTAGATAGAACTGGGACTTTATGACATAGGACTACATCTGTAAATGGGTGACGGGTCTTTCAACGCCACCTGGAAGCCATGATTGGCACTAAGGTCCGATATATTAATGATTAAGAGAGCTCCATCAAACATCTATTTATTGTATTAGTTTTGTTGAAATTCTATTGTTTTCTAATAAATATATATGTTGTTGAAGTTTGAAATTAAAAGTTTTCAGATTATAATGTTCCACTTGGGGTTTTGGCATTTGTCACACATTTATGCATTTTTCGTGGTATATTGACAATATATTTTGCTAAAAAACTTAACATATTTTGCCGACCCCTATTATATGGTTGTAGACTCAAACTATAAAATAATGGGAATATACCCTTAAAATCACTTAGTAGCATAGTATAACACCATCCACACCCGGATTATAAGGTACTCCTCCTCTTCACATAGACGGTGGAAACAAAACAAAAAGAGCACTCGTTTCTAATTTTCATTAACAATTTTTTTGAACGTTCGCGCAACACTTTTAAACACACTGAACGTATTTGTCTTTTTTTATTTTACGAATATAATACTTTATCAAACAAACCAACTCTACGCTTAAATAGCAATAATAAAAAAAAAAGCGACCATGTGTAAGTTGATTTTTTTTTTTTTTTTTTTTTTGAAAAATGTGATAATCAAAAGACTACTCATCTTTCCAAAAGACAATTTAGTTTAATTTGACAATCATTGTAGGATTAACAATCATTCTCGAACAAAAATAAAATCATCATGTTATTTCGAAAAAAAGTGTTTGAAGTAAATCCAACGGATCAAGGAATCTTTCATAAGGTAAGTACCCCTAGGTTGAATAATTAATTCAGTTGATATCACGTAATAAATATTGTGGAGCCCGTTGTCAAGAAAACACAACATTCTCATTTATAAATCATGAAACATAAATCATAAAATTTTAAATACACATATATAATGTCAAAGATTGGAGTTCCTTTCAAGAGTGTCCTCTATTTATAGGAATTTTTTTGTAAAAACTAAAAGTCCCTATAATAGTTCCATTCTTGGACTTTATATTTTTTAATTATATAAATATGTAAAAAAATGTATTAAAAGATTTTATTTCCAAAACAGACATTATTTGGACACGAGAAAAATCCCAACTTATAAATCATCAAACAAAAAAGTGTTTTTTCCTAACAAAATAATAAATAATTTTCAAAGTGGCAGTAGCAACGTCTTAATATTAAATATCTGTTGAAGTTTCGATTGTGCCTTTTAAATGGTGACTTTGTACGATAAGAAAACATTTTTTGCATAAAATAAGTGACCATTAAAACCAGTCATAAACTTTTCTTTATATATCTTTGTTTTGATAAGTTTTTCATTTTATTTTTAAAAGATTGCATTTCCTAAAAAGTCTTGATAGGCCATCAATATGGTTTTATTTTTTTATTAATTATATTTCTTTTTAAAATACATTATGGAGTTAATTTTGAATTAAACAATGATGCAATATATAAATCAACCAACGAAATAGTTGGGTTATTTTATATTAATTATTTTATTGGTTCCACTTGTCAACAGCACAAATGTCTTAATAATGTATAAATATATTTCAGCTTATTTTCTTAACCAAACATTAATCTTAGTTCTTGTGCATTATTTTTGTAATATTATAGTAAGGATATTATCGGGAAAGAGGGTAACTGTACTTTTATAAGTTTATAAGAAGCGTTATTATTATTAATACGGAATGGCAAAATAAATGACCATTGGTACAACATCATTGAGGAAGTCTACAAGGCATCTTATCTCTGATCAAAACAAGCTGAAACGGTTAGAAAGAACAAACAAGACTCTTAATTTTCTCAAGGCTAACAAAATTTCTGGCACGGTTTTGCTCTTTCTTGATAAAATTTTTTTCACCGTTGATGCCACTGTAAATAAGTAGGACCACCCTTACACCCCAATAAAACAACCAGACAATGTCTAAGCTTTAGTGAGACATGTCTTCAGAACAATAAATGCAGCCGGAACCATGTTGGGCGTTGTGGAGTCTGCACTCCCATTTTTGTGACGAGGAAGGATCGTCTCATTGAAGATGCCTTCACAAACTTCTAAATAATTAAGTGCTATCTTGGGCCGGATAAAATTTGGGGACAACTTTTTTGGCACTCAAAACGTACCTCCGTGTCATCGTGGAGCTAAGATACAGGATTTCTTAAGAGACCACTTTCCAAACTTTTGGAACCTCAACATGTGCCCAACCTCCTCTCAGGACAAGATCCCATGTGGACTACACTATTTAGAGGCGCGTCTGGAGAAGAGGGTGTGTGCTACTCTTATCAGGAGTGTCCAGTCTCTGGAGGCTTCAACCAAGGAAAACTGGACCAAGCACAAGTCTGATTACATAGCCAAGGCCTACAAGAGATCAAGGTCTCGTATTGCAAAAAGTCTACATTACATATATTACATTCAATAAAAGTTGAGCCAAGTACTATTTTCAAATGATTTTGTTAAATAAATGTTCTGACAAAATCTCTTGTTTAAATTTTACTCTTGAATATATGAATGTGTACCACAAGATAAGATCAACCTTGATTATTTCAGAAATTGTACTTTTGCAGCAAAACAAATACTTTCATCTTCAGTTAAGACGGTGTTAAAATCCTTAAGCTCAAGGATCAATTTAAACTTAGAATTTTTTTTTGGAATAAAATGGTATTTTATATTAACTTTATGAGTACTCTCGAACAAAAGGAAATATATTCTCTCAACCGATGTTCTAACATAGGTCTTACAGTGTAAGTAAGTTGGTAATCCTTCTGTACTTGAACAATAATAAGAAATAGTCTAACATCCTATTCTTAAGCCCTCTGACTATATCCCTAAATGAGACTTTAAAGCCAATCCAATCTTTTTTCTTCTCTATTTGATCAAAAAAATTGATTTATCTTAGTTTAGGATTTTTGATTGGTGGGGGAGGGAGTCTGATCCTTTTGGGTTGGAAATTGATAATTTCTTGAAATTCAAAGTAACTAAATGCCTGTTCTTACTTATGTTTATTCTTTTTTAAATTAATTATTATCTCGATAAAACAATACTTCTATATTTAAATGGTAATTTATCAAAAAACACGCAATTTTATCACTTTTTCGATAAGGCAATATATTTATCAATACTGTGTCAGGTCATAACAAAGAAATTTGCAATTTTCCCTCTGTTGAATGATCCATTTATTATAATATTGTTTCAATTACATCCATAAAGTTTGTGAGCCCAAAAATTGTCAAACTGTTTAAATAGCCATGTGAAGACGTATAGGATTATAGGGTTAATATTAAGTTTGGAACAAACACGGTAGCGTTTCATATCGGCAGACCGATTGATGTCATCTTGATGTCATTAATAAATGGTTGTCATTAATATTTAATTCTTGATAGACAGAGATTAACAATGAGTGTTATCTCTGGAGTTATAAGTATTGGTCTTTGTGGAACTCAGAGTAGGATTGAGGATCGACATGATAGTAATTCCTGCCTAATATGTTTTCAAATTTTCTCCTCGAGAATGAACATTTAATGATAATAGCTTTAGAAAAGAAAACACAAGATTCAAATTACCAAAAACAACAGAATTCGCACGCAATAAAATGCTTAAGGTTTACAACAGTAGATATATGGATAACTCCTTGGAGACTGAGAATATAATTAAGGAGAGTCATCTGAGTCTTTGTTCGATACAGAGTAGAATTTGTATTTATTTTCTTCCTCTCACAGCCGCTTGTAGCTGATTTAATAAAATGTCAGGACAGCGAAGATGATCTTCTCCAAAACATTCTTCCATGTGTGAGGGTTATCACGCACATTTTCTGTTCCTTTTATTTTTATATCCTGGCAGGACATACAGTGAGGGCAAGTTATTTATGCCGCCATTTTGGAACGCTCTCTAGGGCAAACACGCATCCATAGGCAGCTGTTTGTTTTTGTTTGTTAGATAGCTTGTTCAAATCTGCAACAGTTGAAAAAATGAAATCAATTGACGAATTCGTTGTCCATAATATTTGGAAAAGGTACAGAATCCTCCTTGGAATCCACACTGGTAGCGACAACATAACTACTGTTCGAACTTTAGGACTCAGTGTGACATTGATTTGCAAGTTTAAGAGGGAATTTGAGGCCTCTAAAGGACTTGGCTCACTGTCACACCTCGAAAAACTATCAAATGACTCCAAGACATTTTTATCTCGCCGGAATTTTGACCTCCAAACTCGTCGGATCTGAATTCGTGGGACTTTGGGCGATTGAACTACAAATCAAGCGAACCTACTACAATACTAAACTAAACTTATCATTCGGATAAAGAAGGATTTCTAGAATTGATTATGGGGACATGTAACGAAGCCCTGTTTGAGGAGACTTTGCCCTTGTATTAAGACTGTTGGCGACTTTATTCAATAAAATAAATCCAAATCCATCAGGCTCACACAATCTGATTACTGGTTGGAGATAAATTTATGTTTGAACAAAAAAATCCTTTTCCTGGCACAGAAAGCTTCCTCACCCTGTATTTTCTGCATCAATATTTATATATATATATTTAAGTAATAAAATTACAACTCAATCTGAAAAATGATTTTTTATTTATTCCTTATTAAAAAACCAGGGAGGTCATTTTGACATCCCTGGCTGTTTTAGCGTGAAATAATTCTGTTAGTGGAATATACCATATAGACACTGAACAAATGACATATTTTTTTATTTATGAGACTCTGATCTTTTTGGCAAAGACCATAAATTTTCGTTGTTTTTAAGTTTTTAAAAGTCTTTTATTTTTGGCTTTTCATTATGTGATGTAAATACTTGATAGTGAATAACGAAAAAAAAAAGAATATTTGGATAAAGTTATCTGTAGAGATTCTAAACAATTTTTACTTTGTTTTTATCATGGTTTTTAAAAAAAAATTAGGATAATATATCCAAAAGTCTACCCTTATTACATTTTATAGCTCAAAGTTGTAAATAGAATTAATACTATGTCATGATGGTATCTCATTGAGATAAAAATTAACACTGAATCTTTTTGCCTCCATTTATCAGTTTTCTGGAAGGTTATTAATTGATAAAATTCGAATTATATCTTCTTAAGAGCTCTAAACAATTATTACCAATTAATTATTAATACCAATTTTACTTACAATGAAACCCTTTTTCATTCATATAAAGGAAAATAATCAACCATTGGATGTCAAAATCGAACGAACAAAAGAACAACTTAAATAGACTTACTGTCCCTCTAAATATTATACCTTTATTGTTTAGTTTTATAATATAGTTGACCCTAATACATATACAGGATGACCAAAAGTCTGAGGACAAAAACTTCAGCTTAACATTTGTCCTAAAGGTGTACTTTAAAAAAAAAAAAAAAGTGTTTGTTGCATATGATTTACGCAACTTCGATCTTTGTTTGTTGTTAAATAAACTTTTTTCTAAAACCTTTTCTTGAGCCTCTAACGACTACATCATGGCCCCGAAGCGCCACATCATTTTCTTCATTTGGAAGGAAACAGCTCTAGGGACATTATCAAGGCCCTGAAGACCTCAATGTGTCAAAGACACGATACCTTAGGATGAATCAGTATCGTCGTATGAAAGCGGCAGCTTCTCAGCAAGGGTGCAATGGCCAAGAAGCTGATCCGAGCGAATTTGCTTCTGAAATTTATCAATTCATTTCAATCATTTGAACTGACGAGAACATATTCACAGAGGAGCTGGCTTACAACACCCACAACGATCGGGTGGACATTCCACTGAAAGAGTACAGCTTGTTCTGGGCCAAAGCCAGCCTCAATTATGGTCTGGGGGTTAGGGTGCCACCTTCTGTGGCGGAAGACGCTCATGATCTTCATTCCCGAGGGTGTGAAGGTCAATCAGCCTGTCTATTAGGACATGTTACAATCCCATGCACTTCCCTGGATCTCAGTACAACAGTAGGAAGGGTCTTACTACTTTCACCAGGATGGAGTACGTTCACATACTACAAAGTCTATGAAAGAGTGGTACCAAACCACTTTTGCTCTCTTTTGGAGTAAGTACATGTGACCTCCTTCTTCTCCAGGCCTCAACGTAATGTACATCTCTGGAGAGGGAGGTTAGTGTGACTTCCTAAAACGACAACTTGAAGGCTGCCATAGTGTCTGCATGGGATAACTTGTTGGAGTAGACCATCTGTAGTTTCGAAGCGTCTGAGAAATGTAGTTGCCGCAAATGGTGTAAAGATAAGATGTATCGATAAAAAAATATTTGTGTACTTTCTTGCCAGTCCAAATAGTCCTAAGACTTATGGATCACCCTATTTATTAAAAGTCCGTTAAGGCATCTTTATATCATCTTATTTCAATATTGCAGACAATAAATTATTATTAACAATAGAAAAAATAAGATATTTTTCTCAAATGATTGTACTTTTCTCATCCTTACGCGATTAAACAAATATAATTATACAAATCCATCCATTACTTTGATTTAATTGAAATATCAGTGTTTGTTATTGGCATCAAGTAGTATTTACTGCAGGTATTCAGTCTATCTTTATTATTAAAGCTATTTGATAAAATGTTCTAAATATTTAACTTTTTTATAATTTTTTCCCCTTATTTATAAAAATATTAACTATGAACCCCAAGATGGTGTCTCTTTCAACTATGGCGTGATTTTATATGTCAGTGAAAACGCTATATGAATCCATAGAATTGGCCAAATGCAAATTGTTTTTGGGCCCTGGATTTTGTTTCTTCTTTACAAAGTATAAAGGTTACAAGATACTATAAAAGTAACGAAGTGAAGTAGTCTTAAACATATCATTGTTAGACAAAATATTAAAGTGTCATCCTCAGCAATTATTAAGTCATTTTTTTACATAGTTTTTACATCTTAAAATATAAGCTTATGTCCTTTACATATTATGTACTAAAATACCTTAACACCAAGATAAATGACATTTGAATCCAAAGGAATGTACGCATCAAATTCCCAAAATCTAAAGGAGTGTACTTAAAAGTACTTTTACTCTATTAGCCGCGGTAGCTAAAGCAATTCAAAATCATCAAAAAATGGAATATAAAATAGTGCGTTTATACAGAATTTCAATGGTGCTGTAGAAATTCCATAAATTGGTTGAAGAGTTGCAATGAGGACAGTACATGATTAGCCCATTTATTAAGAAAATAAATTGTTTTAAAAGTTAATCTTCGAATTGGATCTATACTAGATGCCATAATAGAGTTGTAGAAAATGTGACCTAAAAATCGCGTGAGATATTTTTCTAGTAGGCAGTCTGAACAGTGAACTATTGAGGAGATAACTTTAAAAGTATAAACAGAGCCTTATCTTACTATTTTATTCTCAGCTGTAGATGATTCTGCTTCTTTTATCACACGCGTCGCTACATTTAGTTTATCACCCAACCTTTCCTCAAGAAAGAAATGGAAAAAGGCCCGAAATCATCTGTTAGTTAGTCGAAAAAGTTAATCATAAGAACTGATATTAGTGTCATAACTTCTCCAGTTCTATCATTGTCATATTAGTTCTCATCAATTTTTAAAATGACTTACAAATATACCGGTAGTTGCATAAATACGCGGACTAATTTTTAAACACTTATATCTCGAGGTTCCGTGACCGGAAGTACAAAATTCCACCACAAGTAACTCGGTAAATCTTTTGGCTTTGCTTTTGTTATTCTTACTCGCATCAAACAAAGTGGTTTACGATGAATGACGAGGTCAAACGTCATATGGTTGCTACTCTCCTCCGTTACAGTAGGTCTGTCAAGGAGATAATCAAGGACACTGGACTATCCAGGACTATTGTGTTCAAGGTCCAGAAGCTTGTCAAGGAGGGAAAAGATCTGAAAGACCTGCCATAACTCTGGAATGACTCAGGATTGGCTCGCTGCCAACATGCCATTTTGGAACAAAAACTATTGGCCACCTCAATCACCTGATTTGAATCCCCTAGACTACAGTGTGTGGTGGCAAATTGAGAAAAAGGCCTGTGCTTTCCGCCACCCGAATTTGGACTCGTTGAAGGCCAGCGTTAATGAGCAATGGGCAGCCATGGAAGCCCATTACATCATCAATGTGTGCAAGGCCTTCCTGCGGGCGCTTGGAGAGTGTCATAGGAGCTGATGGCGGTTATATTCAGTAACTATATTAAATTTTATACCAGAATAAATTCTCTATTATATAATTCTCAAAAAAAATTCGTCATACGAATTTTATTAGACATTTAATTATTTTCCACAAATAGTCCGTATATTTAGGCAACTACCGGTATATATATATATATATTTACACGAGAGGTTTTGTGACGACATTTATTTAACAAAATCATCATATATATTTCATAATGTAAAAATTCTACGTTTCATTTTATTCTGAAATTTTGTTACAGTATTGTATAAAAATATTTTATTAAAAGTGTAGGATTCAATTTTTTTAAAAGCAAGCCTCTCTAAAATATAATCCTGCGGACACCCCTGATATGGTTCCTAAAATTGGTCCTGTTCCTCTTAAGAGTGATTCATAAGTCCCGTAGTTCTTTCCACATAACTTCCCTACCCCTATCATTTTTCGATTTTTTGTTCCCTGTTCCTTAAGGCACATTATCTACATAGTTTTTAGTTGAGTGTAGCGTTGTTTCAGCACTTACGCCCTCCTCCTAGGTAGCCTCATCGCAGTGGCGCTGGATATTTTGGTACATTAATCAAATTAATGTTTTAAACTATAGTAAATATCCCAAATAATCCCAGACATTTCCTTTCAAAGCTTATAATTGACCAAAATATATGTATAAAATATGGGGATGTATGTACGCTATACATTTATGACGTAAAATCTCTTATTCTTCAAGATTGTTTTTGTGTGAACCTATCACATATTTACTTACCGCAGATTGTAGCATCATAAAAATGCTACAAACTATACAAAAAAGTGAGAAATGTATATTTTTAATCAATACAAAAATGTTGTAAATTAACTATAGATCAAAATGATCTTTATTTACACATTTTTCGTTGTATTTGAACATCAAAGTCTGCTTATTAACAGGTTCATACATCCCTGTTTCCACAATCCTTTGTTGTAAAATATGTCATCCCATCTTACACTTTTTACGAGAGATAACAGGTTTTTACAGAACGAGACATCATCTGAAATAGATCACGGTAGAACTTTAATACTATATGTGATCCCTCAACTCTTATAATTGCCTCATTACAATCCCTAACCCCCTTGCAGACCTTGACCATGTAGTCAGACTAGAGTTTGGCCAACTCCTTCTTCATGGAAGCTTCTAGAGACTGGACACTCCGCTGAGGAGTAGCAAATCCCCTCTTCTCCAGACGTGCTTAGATAGAGTAGTCCAAAGGGTTCACGTCTGGAGAGGAGGATGGTCACATTCTGTAGTCCCAAAAGTCAGGATAGTACTCCCTCAGGAAGGCCTGTGTCTTAGCGAGGCGATGACAGGGAGCTCCCTCATGAGTGGAGACAAAGTTGTTCCCGAACGTTTCTCTGGCCCAAGGTAGCACATTCAAATCCAGAAGTTCTATATAAGTATCTACAATGAGCTGTTCCTTCCTCTCCACGAAAATGGGAGGGGTTACTTCACCTGTTTTCCACTGTATTTTCTGCTCTGAAGAAAAGCTGAAGCTGACACATTCTCTGGATGTTCTGTTCCAATGTAACGGCTGTTCTGCTTATTCACAATGACATCAACAGTGGACTTTTTTTCATGAGAAAAGAGCAAAACTTTGCCTGTATTTTTGTTGGTCTTGAGAAAATTTAAAATCTTCTTTGCTCTTTCCAACTGCCTCAGCTTGCTCTGTTCTGTTCACCTCCGTGATTTTGCACCAATGTCACTCCGAATTGAAAATGATTAAACTTGTGCCACTAGAAAAGGTATCCAATCTTTTGGCCCATGGCCTCCTTAAGGATTCCTCATTGATTACTATTTGTGATCAGAAGCTTAACTTGTCTTCTATTTTCTGAAAAAGTAATTTACAAATCAAATTTAATATCACGTAATTAATTGCTACATTTGTGCGTTGCGGCCCACTGGTTCGACACTATTTATAACTCATTCATTTCATTATGAAGATGTCTCAAAATTTGGCACAAACAGCTATTAGAACATTTGCAACAAAACTCAAAACAATCGCCCAACAATCACGATGTTACTTTGCAAAATATTTTGTGGTCATCACCCAAGAAAGTATTTCGTGGGTGACTATTTTTCGTACTACTTTTCAGAGGGACTTTTGCCCCTTGTGTAGTGTAGGTTTCTAGTCAATGACAAAACCATCTTGTGATTTGTAGAATCAAGGACGATAATTAATTGATGAACACTTAATCATTAGAATTTGATGTAAATTTGTTGTAAGTAATTTAAAATTTCATCTTTTAAAATTGAAGTTAAATGAAGGGGAATTATAATTACATAGTATTGTGTATCAAAATATATATATATAGTTGTTTTTTTGTGGAAATGTGGTCATTTGCTAAGTTACCACTTGTCAAAATGGTATTCAACAAAGTGACCTAAAACCCCCAAGCCTAGAACTGTGCTACAATACAAAATGGTGGAACGCGTGATCTGTTAACATTATGAGATTTCCTTGGATTTGGGAGAAATATCCCTCCCTCTCGCTAAATGTCGCTTTTTAGAAACAACAGATTATGTCACTTTATTTTTTTTAATATCTTTCTTTTCCTGAATTTACTTCTATAATTTAACTTAAGCTCGTCTGAGCTTTTTGGGAATCCTTTTATGAGCTTTAAAGAAAGATGGATTCCGCTATGGGAGGACAACCTGGTCACACATTGTGAATAAATCCGAGTATAAAGAAGTAAATAGAAAGAGTACGTTATGTGGCATAGCCTTGGATACCTTACATCAGCTATTTTAGGACTGTTGTATGCTGAAAGATATAGTGAAGCCGGTGAAAGGGCGAAATGAAGAGTTTTTAACGTTTTTGTGTCCATGGTGGAGTGGCTTTTGATGGCATCTCATTAATGAGGACCCAGGGAATTACATCAGGGGGATTGCTCGAGAAATTAGGGTGTCAGAGTCGCTGATCCAGCTCTGCATTCACAAAAACCTTCGTTACTACTTATATCAGATGAAAAAGGGGGAGGTCTTGACGAAAAAGTTAAAACAAAACGCTTAAAGAACTCCCAAAATCTCCTCAAAACGTTAAATATCCAATTTATCGAGACGTGCTATGATTTTTCTTTGAGAGAAAAACTTTTTTCAGGAACATAAGGTCAACAACCAGAACAACAGGTGTTTGACCGTCTGTCCCAAGGATGTGCCTTTCATCAAGCAGACAAAGTTTCCAGTCCCTGTCATGTTGTTTGGGGTGGTTAGCCCCAAAGACCATGTCATGTGTTGCCCCAAGGCCTCAAGGTCAACACTGATACATACTTAGACGTGCTGTATATGAAGGAGAAACCCGGGATTGGCATGGTTGCAAATGGGAGGCCTTACATTTGGCAATGCCACACCGAAAAAAAAAAGTATTCTCGAAGACAATTTTGGCCTCCAAACTCGCCAGATAGGAATTTTAATGAATAAAATAAATCAGAATCCATAACACTTTCATAATCTGCTTTTATTGTTTAATCTGACAACTAATTAGAGAGAAAATTGTGTTTGAAAACAAATTTTTATTTGCAACAAAAATACCTCCGAGATCCCTCGGGTCCTCGAAAGACTCGTAGATCAAAGGTTGGACCTCTTGGCTGTGTTCAACGAAAATAGAGTTGAACTAAACCTATAATATTGATATTCTTTATAATCAGCTGTAAGATCAACAAGATTCTTTGAAGGGAGGGATTAATTAGCACTATCCAAGGATAATAGAGAGGTTATACAATAACACATGTACGACTGATGTTTGACTTCCATACACTTTTTAATAGTGACGTCATAGAGTATGATTGCTTGTGTGTTTTGTACAAATATGTCTGTCTTGTCCAACCGTCGGTACGATCACTCAAATTGTATTTTGTATTACCTTGACACTATTTTGTTCAGTCTTTCTTTTTCTTTTTTATTCACATACTATTTTATTTTCCTTATAGAACACCCCATTTTAAATACATACAAATGATATATATCATTATTAAGTTTCATAGATAACTTTTTGTCAATATATTAATGACTCAAAAAGAAATGGGATTAAAAAACAAACACAAGAAATGAGTTTGCACTGTTTTCCTCTCCTCTTTTTACTTCCTGCCATAGACTCTTTTTTTTATAAATTAAGTCTTTTTTTTTTTGTTGGAAAAACAAATGACCATTGCCTTTTCTAAAAAAAGGAACATTAAAACCAAAATAATATAGACAATATGAAAATAAACAAGTATATTTTACAGAAGAAAAAAAAAACAAGATCCAAAATATATTTTATTAAAAAAAAAAAAAACGAGTATCAAAATCTCTAAATATTTTACACTTCTTAAAACATCATAAATATAAATGGTACAGATTGGGTCAAGTTTTCTTTTTTTTGGAAATCAAAATATAGTCACTAGGAGGTTCTTTAATGTCAAGCATTTCAGTCAAAATTAGGAAGAAGACAATAATTCATTATTTAGTCAATTAAGATTCAAATAAAGAATATTTATTTATTTGGCATAAAACATTTTTAATTGACATTTTTTATCTAAAGTAATCCTATTGAGCAAAACAAAAAAAAAAGAATAAATTAAGGAAATGTTGATGGTCCACAAATAGTCTGAATCTTTTTTTAATATTTATATTAATTAAGAAAAGTCTGTGTGCTTGTATCTATGTTGAAAGTAGGTCATTTCTGAATATGCATAGATCTAATCAAAGAAATAACAATACAATCGATCGTGAAAGTCATATTAAAATAGAAGAGAAAAAAAAGAGGATTTGAATTGACCAAGTGACTACATTTAATGTCACGGGCAACCTTTCCTTCAAATAGAAACAGAAAAAAACCTCAAAATCATCTGGTAGTTAGGCTAAAAATGTCATATATATCAACTACTATTTATTTCCTTAAGTAATCCACGACTACAAATGTCATACATATTATTTATCCACTACCTTTAAAGATGAATTAAAAGGGATCAACAAAAAAATGGTATTCCGGTCCTTTTGGCAACGGACCATAAGTTTAATATAGCTTATTACTTAGTTAAAAGGGTGCTTAAAAGTTTCAAGGCTACAGAGCTCATCAACACTGTTCAAATTCAGTTGTTAATTATTAAATTATATCTTGTTGAAGTATTAAATTCAAAATGTTTAAATTATAATGAACTAGTCGGTAATTACATACCCTTCATCGCAGCTGGTTATTGTGGATTTAATGAAACGTCATGACAGATTAGCTGCTCTCCTCCGAAACTTTCCAGTCTCATTCTCACGATTACCATATTGATTTTCGGTTTATTTTTTCTAACATGCCCAAAATACACTTGATTTCATCACGTATTTGAATAATATCGTTCAATACCTAAATATTGTATCATGATCAATACAGGTTTTACTACGGCCCTCGTAAAAATATCAGCTTTTAGTCCCCAAAGTGGCATCTCCTTTAATTATCATGTAGGTTATGCCATAAATATTAAGAATAGTTATTACCAGTCATTTGGAACGAGTCCGAATCAAGATTTTTTGTGCTCGAGGATTTCAAAAGAAAGTGGGATTTCACATCTATCATACGTTTACAATGTACATTCTACACGTACCCACGTGTTAGCAAAATGATGATTAATTTTTATGAACTCAGCACATAATAATCTTCAAGCCACAACAATTTCCCTTTTGAAAATAAAGAGGTTCAGTGTTTTTAAATGTTTCTTGTTTGGAGGAGAGATAATTGCACGAAAAGTTAAATTTGTAAGCCCGTTATAGATTGACTTAGATTCGAGCTAAATGACACGAGATCGAACTAAGACTCGTAATAATTCTGAGGATTTGTTCCAGAGTTATATTTGTAGCTCTTTGTTGGGCTCAGAGGTGAATTGAAGACCGACATCGGAGTATGTATATCTAGTTCTAGTTTATTTCCTTCTCTTCATCTCGGACGTCCCAGACGTTTGTAAATGGTTTCATTAAAATTTATAATAACTAAGCTGCCTTCTCTCCAAAAATTCTTCAAATTGTCAGGATTACTATATTGATTTTCGTTTTCTTTTTTTAACATGTCCGATTAGTATTACTAGTTATCCATAGCGATGAAAATAAGTTCCATTTTTTTGCTCCACCATTTTTTGGAATGAACAATTGGAGGAGGGAACTTCCTTTGCTATTACATACAAACAATCATTGATATATACAAAACTGGATTGATCATTTGTGTGTGCTCATAGAAGACGGAAACTAACCCTGGGGGTTTGTTGCGGAGCTAAAACTATCTGTATCGAGTGCACATTCTAGTTGTAAGTCCCTGTTGAACTCCGGGTATAATTGAGGATCCCCTTAGGAGTTATTCCCGCCTATTTTTGTTTGATACAGAGTGGGATTAGTGTGTATTTGCTTCTTCTCATATCTACTTGAAGCTGATCTAATAAAAAGTCATGACAGCTAAGCTCCTCTTCTTCTATACCAATGGTTTCAAACCTTTTAAATATAACGATCCATTTTAGAGCAAGCAATCCAGGTACAACCCCAATTCTTGCAAAAAAAATTATATACGTACATTCAATTATTTTTTTGTGCAACAAATTGTCATATATTGCAACTAGGATTGATATATTATATACTCGTAAACTTACTATCATTCTGCAAATTCTTCATCCGAGAAGAAAATCTCCTGGTTGGTGTAATATTTGAGCAATTAAGAAAACTCCTTCAACACTCTATACGGAATGATTGATGCTTTTGAGTCCAGAACGGACACTCTTTAAATCTCAACGACTTCCGCCCAGAAGCATTGAAACGGTATTCTTACAAAAAATGTAACCACGAAGCGAAACAAAATTCGGGCAGATGCCACCAAATTTGGCAAAACAAAGGTAAACATCGGCTAGTTTGACTATATTTGTGGCTGGAACAACAACGGTGTCGTAAACGAAACAAAACAGAAACCGAACATGTTTAATACTGTATCAGACGTTGGTTGAGTGGGTTCTGGGACAATTGGGCGAAAAGGTTTTTGTAGAAGGATAATTTGCCGTAGAACATTTTGACAGACGGGCAATTTACAGAATGGACAATTTGCCGAACGGACATCTTGCCCGAAATTATTGATCATTTTATATATATGAACACAACACAGTAGCATGTAGTTCAAATCTTTTACCGTTCTAGTACTTTAAATGATACAAAAGTACGACAGTGATTCGATCAAATGGACGAATTGCTAATAAATAATATATCAGTTATAAATTATCCTTCGATTAAAGATAAATACGATCTTTTATTTTTATCATGTGTGGGTTTTAGTTTTTAATTTGTCTCTCCTTTTAATCAAATGTTTTTGTATGTTATGTTGAATATGTTAAAATTGATAAGTTTGATAGATTTCACAGAACAGTTTCATAAGTGCATGAGCAAGCAAAACTAGCATTTAAAGTATACCACCGTTAAGATAAATATAAGGTACCTCTAATAATTGAAAGCATGAACTCTTCCCATAGAGTAGCCCCCAAACATACGTACCGCAATTGATCAAATTAGATATTTACATGAAGTGTCGAATATATTTTTTTAAAGAAGTTTCTAAAGTAACTAAGTATTTAGTATATTACATTTATTCAATAAATTAGTTAACTAATGGAATTTAACAATCACAATGGACAATTATTGGAATTGAAGTTACATTTTGAAATGTAATTTTATCATACTTGAAAAATACAAATCAAAAATCGTTGCAAGAATTAACTCATGACTTGGCTTGAAATTCATTGAAGGTATACACTCGCATTCCTAGATGTACAACTCTGAGGATTCGAGTCCCTTGAGTGACTACGAAACGTAGCCTGTTTTGTATTCTTTGTGTATGAAAGAAAGTTCACGAAGAGACAAAGCTCATATTTTTATTCAGATTCGAGATTACTATAACTGTACTGAGCTTTACAGTTTTCATCGCTTCTCTTTTCGCTATGTTCTCCTACGATCCGACCTTTGATTGCCTCCCCAAATGTTCTCAGTAGTTTTCTTCACCACAGGCGACCTCCTCTTTCTTCGAAATATCCTCGATCATAACAAAGTAAAAATCTAAAATCCCTACTCTTCTCTGATCTGATGTTAAGCTTGTTAGTCCATTCATGAGTCTTTTCAAATATAAATAATCCATAATGTACAACGATAATTGATAACGGATATAAATAATGATAGTAAAATTTTAAACCCCTCACCACTTCTATTGGGTTATTCGTATTTATAAGTACCTTTAGACGTAATTGACTTTCTTACCTTTAAAAGTAAACAATACCATGCTGATTTCTAATAACTTTTACGTAATATCTACAATATACAAGCTAAAAGTAGGTAACGCCCATCATTGTAAATGCCTCTTATGTTAAACATTGCCTTTTGCTTAATTAGTAATGTTAGGCATTTCTTTCTCAAAAAAAAAAAAAAAATATGTAACATCCAAAACCTTTTGGTTAAATACCTTCATACAGCTAAAAATGAAAATATCAACAACACCTTGAACATACAAAAAATGAACAACTGACAATTACGTGCATATACTTAGAGGCACGTAGGAAAGTGAGATTGAAATTAAGTATTGAAAAAAAAATAAAAAAATCAATAAGATGTAAATTACATGTCTGTCAAAACAGACAACTACATGTACAATTAGGGCCTTAAATCCTAATCATGTTGTAGCTTTTTTTAATTAGCATTGTGAAGAGTGCTATTTTATTTTCTAAAGCTATTATTCTTTAGTGATTGATGACCTAATTATATGTTATCACGAATGTGTGTTACGGAAAGTAACATTAATGATTTCTTATCGTTAGCATTTTGGACATGTTAAAAAAAGAAACCAAAAATTAACATGGTAACCTTGACAAGAATACTTTGGAGAAGAGAAGCTTAGCTACCATAACATTTAATTAAATTAGCTGCGATAAGCTATAAAATAAAGGAAGTTAACACAAGTCCCACTCTATATCAAGGATGCCTGGTAATTTTTGCCATAAACCCTTTCACCTCAAGACATTTTGCTTTAAAACCATTTTGCCTCAAGGATATTTCGACTTAATATATAAATATAGATTCATACGTCGTTTTTATTTTTGGTTGAAATTGATGTTCCCTTTGAGTTTTTTAATTCAAAATATATCATATTTTGAGTTAAAATCCATTAAATATATGCTATTGCTCCATATTATGCTAGTTCGTCAATCTGAGAGTCTTTTCTAGTATAAATACTCCATCAGGTTAATTACTAACGGAGAAGTGATTAGCACTTCTTCTGTTCGAATCGAATCCACGACAGCCTTTAGGACATCCACAAGGGAGGTGGCACAGACCTTCCTCTTGATGATTCCCTTGATTCAAATGACAGGAGGTTTGCAATATGTGAAAGATCCCTATCTTCCTGACCTCAAATTAGACGTCCGTCCTGATTTGGATGCTCTTATGTAACCAGTATGGTGGTATTATCTTCCCATCAGATGCAACGATCCACCACCTCCAGGCTTCCTCTCTAGGCTCTTATCTTCGTCCTTCAGCTTTTTGATCTTGGTAATGAGACCCTTGGAGACGATTTATTTAGGCCTCCATCTCAGTTGTCCTTGTTCGGATGAAGAAATTTGTTATACAAGAGTTGTTTTTATTTATTCTTTTATCATTTATTATAAAGGAAACAGTGTTTGAGCAAAGAAATATTGCAATTTGAAGCTTTTTTCATGAAATTCAAGTCAAATATGGCTTAAAATGACATCGGAAAATTATTTATTAAGTCAACGAAACCTTTCCAAAGTTTTTCTTCGATTCGCCGGACACACTGTAACGTACTGTGAAACTGAGATAAATTCACAAATGATTGCCGAAACGATTGTTTTTTTTTAAAAAGGAACGAACAGATCCAAGGCTCTAAAATAGATAATATTTAATAACGAGAGGCTTTTAATATCTGTTTATCCACATCAAAAATTGTTTTAACAGAGCTTGTTGTGAAGGAAATCAACTGCGTACAATCATGTCACATATTTGTAAATATAAACCATTATTCATAGTCAGCATGAAATCAGTATAAATAGGCTCCCAAACCCCTTATTCGTACTTCCATCATAAAACAATAAAATAGTCGCCTATAAATTGAAGAGAAAACCACATATTTCTTGGCCCATCTCAAAGATATTTTTCTTCAAAGAAAAAAGAGTTGATTAAATATATGTAATATGCAGAGATACTCATATCTTTAAGTCATTTGAAGCTGGGTTTTTAAAATGTTGTTGTTTGATATGATTCATAGCCTCACTTAATCTCGACATAAGACAATTAAACGTTGAGATAAAAGAACTCATCTTCCATTGGATTGACATGATGCCTTTAATTTATTTGAAATTAATAACAATGAGTCAAAATCCTTGGTAACCGTTGAAAAAAATTTCCTTTTGTAGCTCCGAATGTGATTATATAATGTTAGCATGGGTGTGGTTAAGCACTAAGCATGAACATTGTACATATTTATTCAAATCAAAGCCTTGCCTTGGATGTAATCTAAAATAACACATATGTGAGTTTAGAATGAATATTCATTAAGTATGTGGCAACAAAATCCCACTCCAAACTACAATATATAGTGTATTAGATAACTAGGGATGGACTTTTGTAAGGAAAAAGTACAGTTTTGTGATTTGATAAGAAAAAACGGATTGTTTTTGAGGAAAGATGATTTTTCAAATTTGTCGGAGCTCAAACAAAAATTTGATATAAATTGTTTAGATACAAAAATAGGAGTAGATTTGATGGAAGATGTAGCTTGTATGAAGCTTCAGAATGAGAAATATCATGTTTTCAAAATATTATATATTTTGATGTCCTCAACGTCTTTTTTTTTTTTGTAAATCTCTAGAGGTTATTTTATCTTGTCTTAAATATTGCCAAATATTTTCAATGTCCTTTAATTCTCCCCATTTCTTGTCTCCTTTTACCTTCAACAATTTTTTTTAAATCGAGCTATACAGATATGAAACGTCTTCACTTTGGAGTTTTAAGAGACTTTTAAAAAATAATCAACATCTATTTTAATTCCACACCTCATTATTCCATTTCATGTTATCGTATTATTTATTATTTTTTACCTAATTGTTTTATTATACTCTATCATAATGTCTTATTATATTTTATCATGAGTCCATAATATTGGGCTTTTTTTCGCCACTAGTCGAAACAAATCAAATCAAATAAATTAAAAAATTATATAGAAAAACTTTATATTAGCACAAAATGAAAAATAAGATAAATCTCGCTTCAATCAAGAATAATAAAAACTCAACATCCCAGCGAAAAATAATGAAGTTAAAATCTATGAACTGATTTACTATTAGGTATCAATATTTATAATAAATATGATCATGGATTAATCAACACTCATGTTGAGTGATCCATGATAGGATTTTTAAATATAAAAAAATATTATAGAATCGAAAAATAAATTATAAGTATATGTTAACATGTTATTTTATAGGTGAATTAGTCTTCATCGAGTGATCATTGAACAATGTAATCAGGAGTTATTCCAATTGAAGAATATTCATAGCAGTCATATCTAAATATAACGTAATAAATTAATATGAGGAAGTTAAAGTGGAACTTGCTGTCAAATTAAATTAACAAAATCAATTTGAAATGAAATAAATATCCAACCAACTTCATTATGTGCCGTGTCTTTAGCTTGAGTTTTGGCGATAATAACGATTTGTTGCATAAGCGAAAGGGAACTTCTTTATGTTAAATATGTTGAGTAATCGACATTTAGGTTCTTAGTCCATAATATATGTTTTATAGTCCGTATCTTAAATGCACATATTAAAGCGGATATCCTCTATATATGACGCATCCTTCATAATAAACTCTTAAAAAATGAACCACAAACATAGACTCACATTTAAAATCAAATCAAAAACACTATTTTTAACATTTTCAATCAATTAGAAAAGCTACAGCCAATCAAAAGATTTCCATTATTTCATCCACATTTTCGACAATTATTCTTCCAGAGCATGGTGAATCTTTAACATCAAAATTACTGTAGATAATTGAGGAAATCAAAATACCGCATGATTGGATGCTACATTATCAGGGCCATGAACAATATTGACATTGCCTCTGGCCATATTGTAAAATATGGCGTATTTCTCAAGGTTAGTGTCCATCTTTGACGACCGCTCAAGCCATACTCAATCAAATAATCACAAAAATGTCGTATTAGTTTTTTTTAGTACGGAATCTTATCTTTTTAACGGAATTTATTTTAAACCGATCACACTTATATAACATGAGATACACATTGCTAAAGCCATCTTTTTGAAAAATAATGGATTTTTATTATAATTAGGTCTGTTTGTTTACTCTTTAGTGGCAGTGAAATTGTTCAAATTGACTTATACAATCTGCAGTAATTATAGTCATTTTAATTATGGTAAAATATGTAGCTTACAGACGCTATACCAAAGATCCAGTTACAAATGTCCTTTCCTTGATACATATATCTATGTAAATAATAATTATCAATGTGTTAATAACTTAATTATCTCAATTTAATTCAACTCATTCATGATTATAGGTTCATATTTCGTAGGTTTTGTGGGTATTGAATCTTCTTAAAATATTATTTAATTAATGCATGAATAGTTCCAATTCTTCTGTCATGAATTCGAACTATTTCGCCGACTTCATGAGCCATTTTAGAGATGTTTTTGGGTTCTTCCCCCCAAACCAAGTGGACATGGGTAACTAAACTGCAGATTCTGGTAGAATGAGGTATTTTAATAACAGTAATTAATTAGTATCTAGCTATAAAACCATTATTAGATAGAACCTTCAAAAGAACATATTATTACACGAATGCAAATATGTAACGTACCAAAATGATAGATGAGTAATATATTAATATGAATACTCAAAGGGAAATAATCAAAATTATCTGTAAATGGTCATAGATATGTGACAAATATTTACCGAGATGCAAAAGGGTTTTCACCAATAAACAAAGATATAACATTTAGAATAACTTTTATCAAAGTTGAGTGTGAATTACATTTGTTCTCCTCGACAAATTGTAGTCAATTCTAATCAACAAATTATTATTGTTAACCCTTTGAGCATGTTGATCCCCACAATAGAAAAATAAAAAATTGGCAGGTTTGGTTTGAAAAGGGCATCATCGGATACCATATAAGTCCCTCTAATCAAAGAAAGGTTTTATACTATTGCTGCAATTTTTGTTTATCCTAACTCATCCCACAAAATTTGAATATTAAGACTTTAATTGACTTAAATTTGTCTATAAAATATTGGCCTGTATGTACAAGTTGATTCTATTTAGTATTTAATTTAATTTTTTATCAATCATAAATTTATACGTCAATTTAGGCCTCTGTATTGAAGCAATTGTTAGAGCTGAGGGCTCACATATTGAATAAAAGTTTTACCAATCACTTTTTTAAGATGATTTTGTAAAAAAAATGTCCTCACAAAACCTATTGTTTGAATTTTACTCTTAAAAATAAAAATCCTCTAGATTAGATCAACCTTTTAAACACTCCAATAAGCCTGGGAAGCCTCCTTGACTTCTTTCAGATTCAATTTCATTTTCCTACCCAACCTAAGATTCCTGTCCAATCTCCGTTGGTTTCTTGCCTAAGTCCAACAGTGGGCAGACCGAAATTTGCTTATACGTTGAGATGACATTTTCTCGGCTTCGAAGAAGATCCAGTTTTTTATTTTTGGTTTTATTTTTGGTATTTGACTGGAACAACTTAACTGCATGTACAAAAACCTTGATTTATGTAGCAAAAACAAAGTGTAACTTTTTTTATGGTATTATTTTTTCCCGCTAATTAAAACAAATAACCTGGATATTTATTTAAAAACAGAGAAAGATACAGAATTCTAAGGTACGTACCTTAGGCTATGTTTCATTAGGAATCCGAGCCGATTCCTGTGCTCTGGAGGGCAAGTTTGTTTTTTCGCTAATAAGTTGATTTTTTTTCATAAAGCAAAATCGATTCCCCTTGTCTCAAAGCTTTTTTTAAATGTATTGGATGTAGATTTGAAAATGCACAAAAAAAATTCCAAAAATGAATTAATATATATTAAATACAGATCAAATAGCCAATTAGGAAGAGGATTAGCGAGTTTGTCTTAGTATATATCTTCATAACTGTTGAAAGAGGACACACTATTATGTTGTTTATCGACAAGTTTTACTTAATTCTTGAGTTATTTAAAGCAGTGTTTCTCAACGTGGTCTATATAGAAATTCTTGTGGTACACAGAGAATTTTGAGCCATCTCACAAAATGTAATTAAATTTATGTTCTCATCATGTGTTTTACAAAATAGTTCACTCTGAAGACTGATAAATAGAAGGATTTATAAACATAATTACATATTTTCATCAGAACTTAATCACATTTAAACATTTACTATAAACGACTTAATTATAGTTAATGTAAAATAAAAAAATTAATAAAACATTGATCGATAAAACAATTAAATTGATTGATTTTTACTTCTTTCTCCACAGTTAACTGAATAAATATGTACATTCTTAATTTTTTAGGAGAAAAAACCTAGTTTTTTCTTTTAACATGGTAAACTACTTAGATAACATAAGTGCTTATAATATTTGTATTTCACCACAAGGAGGATAAACTTTAACTTCACACACAGACATAATATTTACAAATATATATTTTTCTCATGTATTGATTTTCCAGTGTGGGTAAGAGATTAGTGAGTACCTTGATCTTGGTGTTTCTGACACAAGATATCGTAATCAATTTTGATGAACTCATTCCGTCCCTCTGCTGTTGAGGTCAAATTTATTTGTTTTTTACATACTAAGATATTCAAGTCTTAGTAAAAGCTATACTCCACCACCCATGTCGTAGGGAAATAAATAATAATTGGTTCTATATGTTTGAAAACATTTGGATGCGAGTCTTTTATTAAGTTGTAGGCAAGGACATCAGCTCTTCTTCTGAGTTTTACATTCTCTTTTAAGTCCAACAGCATTTCCGCCAACTCACCATTTTCATCTGGTGGTTCAGAAATTTCTACGTCTACAAACCAAAGTGGATAATCCATCTTTAATATTTCATGCTATCATCTCTCAAAATCCACAATAAGACCTCCAGGATGGGCAGTGGATCCATCAATGCATTCGGATAAAGGTGATGAAACTTTCAAATGATGTAAGATTTTTTTTCGCAAACTGTTTTTTCCAATAATTAAATTTTGCCATATATCCTTTTATCTTCGGAGCACAGGTAACTAAGTAAGGGATATTTATTTGGTTTCTTTTGAGGTCTAAAATGCAATAAATGTTCAATAATACAAGACTTGGAAGAATTAGTTAGTTAGTCAGATAAAATATATATGTAATATGTGTGTAGAAAAAGGGCCGTAATCATGGGGAGAGGGGCAGAGGCTCATAGCATAACATCAAAATCGTGCATGGAAAACTACCATAGATAAAATTGACAGGGGAAAATTGCCCTGGAGAAAATTATAATTGGAAAAAATTACTTTTGAGAAAATTGCCTAATCTAATATAATCAGAATTTGTATAAAATTATTTGTAGTAATTGTAAAAAAAAGCTTAAAAATAAATTTTCCATAATATTTTTTTCTTTGATGTCGTCTTTTGATAAAAGTACCTTTACTATAAATATCTTTCTCCATCTACCAATATGTCAAACATGTATCACTAATCTAATATATTATATTAATAATTTCTTCAGCATAAGTGGATCTTAAACTTTTTTTTTTTTTCCAACCCTTTTTCTTCAATACTTAACAATTGTAATGAAATTTATCGTTTATTACTTACAATGTCTACTAACTTAATTAATTCTATTTCAACTAAATAATTTTTTTACACGTCAAAAAATAATTATAAAGTCAAACTACTTTAATTATGTTTAATTATTGCATACGTGCCTTAACCCCTTTCTTTTATTGCTTGAATCACTTTCCAATGCACTCACATTTCCATTCCACCATACCCAAATCGAAACTGAACCAAAATAAATTACTTAGGACGAAAAAAAAACCCCAAAAAAAACCCACAAAAGGTATTCTTCGATTTAAGCTTGAAAATATTAAGACGCATCCACTTTTATGTAGATATAAGCTCTTCGACTTTCTATATTTCGAAAATCATCCTATGTTATGGAATAAAATATATTGCCTTTTCGAAAAATGTTTGCTCAAAAACCATTTAGCTTCTTTGCAACAAAGGGTCACTAGCTTTTTCGAGGTTTTGTTAAAAAAAAGTGGGTCAAAGGTCACCAAAGTAAGTTTCCTACATTTTTATCTAAATTTATAAATCTTGACACAGTTTAAAAAAAGAGAATTAAATATGATTAAATTAAAAGGAAAATTTAGAGTTTTTTTGATAAAAATTAATAAAAAAAAGCAAACAAAACCTCGAAATTTTGACTTATTTTGCATCAAAATAAATCATTGAGGCTGCATGTGGATTCCATTTAGCGATATCTATGTATATATATATATTTTTTAATTTATTTTTTGATGAACTTTTATTTTTTATTCATATAAGAGATATCGGAATTTCATACCAAACTGTCAAGATAGTTATTAAAAAAGTGGACGGAAAGAGGCTTTGAGAGTACAGAGTGCACTTTTGACACCAGCTCTGAAAGAGCCCCATCTCCTTTATTGCAAACCCCTTTTTAATTGTTTTTTTAAAAAGTTCTTTAGAAATTAGCTTTGTGTGTTGTTACACCATCTTGTTGAAGTACAATATTCCCGTACAGATCAATTCCGTATCCAGGGAATACCTTAAATCATCAAAATATCAACGTAGACAGTACCGTTGACCCTTTACCCTGTTTTGAATCAGATGAATTGAATCACCAGTCCATTGCTTGCAACAAATCCCAAGCTCATAGCCCATGTTTGGTGCTGTGTAGTCATCAGGGTACAAGCTTAATTTTGATGTCAATATCGTCATTTATGGACTTTTGGAACTGGTCAATAGTCTCTGCTAGCTTAAGTCAAGTTTAAGATTTCTTTTGGTGTTTGTTCTACGCAAAGTCGAGCAGAAATTATATCACTTTCTGAGGCCATTTTTCGATTGATTATGTTATTATTATTTTTTTTTTTTTGGAAGGGGGAAGCAATACCCATAATTTGTCAGCTGATGGGAGGAATTATGAATTCATATCATTTATTTTTCTTATTCCTCTCTTTAATTGTCCAGATTTTAACAAACCATCTGTTGCACTGGCAAACCTTGTAATATCGGCTGGTACATCTGAATCTGAACACTTACTAATTCAATAATCAATGAAGGTTGAGTGATTGAAATTAGTTCATATTTCTATATATTAAAGCATAAGCAATTGGTTACATAACAAAGCAACCTGGACCTCTTTAGTTGACGTACAAGTCGAGAAAATGGGGGTTGAACGTGATCGAAGAATTTCCATTTGCACACTCCAAGCAGTTGGGCGTCTCCAAGACCACCGTCTACTCGTCAGCAAGTCGGAAACGTTGGAGAAGAAGAAGGCTCTGTCAAAAAGGCCATCTGGATCCGAAGGAGTCAAAGAAAATAGGCCAGGCCAATACCCCAATTCCATGAGGCCCGTACAAGAGATCTCCGAGAAATATTAAAAAAATGGGTGAAAAGATCCTCTCATCTCCTCAGTTGCAAGACTCTTTTGAATTAGTCTTCTGAGTTCTTTTTAACTCTTTTTGACAATTTGGGCCCCCCCAAAGCCCTGATGGTAACCCCCACGATTGCAACTTTTGATTACATGTCGAGAGGAAGGCCTATTGAGTCTGTCATCCAAAAACCAAGGCCCCTAAAGCCACTGTCAGCCAGCAATGGGACGCTATGAAAGATGACTACGTCCACAGTGGCTGCCAGGACTTCTGCCTCTCCCTAGAAACCATAATTACTACTAAGGGCGGCTAAATAAATTATTATGAGAGCTCAGACACACATCTATGTATATGAAATATTCATTTTGTTGAAATTATATTATTAATTAATAAATTATATCTTGTTGAAGTTTAAAATTAAGATTTTTATAGACCCCACGGTATGTTAAACAAATTAGCCTTATTTGAAGAAGTATTGTAAATTGAATTAAAAATATTGGGTTAACAACTATTTAATTCAAACAATATTGAATAAATAATCGTATTAAAACATTTGTTTAATAATTAATTATAGTTAATTGGTGCAATTGCCTATTTGAATACACTGCTACAAGAGGTGTAAACTAATTATGAATTAATTTAAAAAAATAAATTAATCAAAATACTAAAGTTATTAAACTTTAACAACCTGATAATGTAGTATTTATTTGTAAGCAGGCTTCGAGGACATTTACTCCAACAACTTAATGTATTACATAGGGTGACTTTAGTTTTTGGGTACATTTAATCATGAAATTTATCATTTGACCATAGTAGAATTAAAATATGTAGCAGTATTTATGCGCAAAATGGGAAAAGATGAACAATTCATCTTAATTTTACATAGGTACAAATAACGAGAATATCCATTAAGATGCACATTAAAGAAAACTTGTGAAATATAAATTTGCATTCTGAAGAAAAAGTTGAGTGATTTTATGGATATTACCTCTACCAAAGAAGTTTAAAGGAGTTTATGTTTTTTCTCCTGTTTTTTATTTTTTTTGTTCTCAGAATTACGACAAAAGTTATTTATTTTGATCAAACTTGGAACAAAGATTAAAATTGCAATTTTTCTCCTGAATTTTTATTTGTGCAATTTATTAAAATTAGTTCATTCCTTCAATTTCTAATATACGAAAAACAATTTTACAGTTCATTTTCATGGTTAGTGCGGTATATTTGCTTTAAATTATTTTCCCTTATGATCATATGAACAGATTTTTTTCGGTCTCAGTTTGTAGACAGATTTTGATTCGGTCTGACTTTATGGACCAATTAATGGTCGGTCTCAATTTATGGACAGATTAATGTTCGGTCTCATATATTATGAGAGACCATTTTTTTTTTCTAAATCAACTGTCATTTATCTTTTTCAAAAAAATCTCAAAAGTATACAATAAGTTCTAGAACAAATACTGTATACATATAAGGGACGGTTGGATCACAATTAATCCAAGTAATGACTGTGTAACTTTCGTATACCGTCATTGTACTTGAAAAAACATATGATGTCACGTTATAAACAATTTATCTGTAAAATCGGTCTAGACTGGTTTTTTTTTGGGACCTAACTGGACCGATTTTTTGGTTTGGACCGATCTAGACTAAACTTTTCATTTGGGCCGATTGAAACCGAATTTTTTTATGAGACCGGCTCAGACCGAGCTTTTTTGTTGGACAAAACTAATTCAGTCCAACAAAAATATAACGATCTCAGACCGGTATAGGATTTCCAAACCGAACCCCAACACTATTTAAACTTTTCCACACTGTTGAACCACCTAGGAGGGTGAAATTTTGCATGGGTACCTCTTTTGAGCATGGGAAGGCTAAGACGGGGGTGACGATTTGGGGGGCTGAGGGTCAGGTAAGGGGGGATCATGCCATACCCAAAACATAAAAACCATATATTGCAGCTCATGGAGGGTAGATAGGGGTTGGAGTTAAAATTCAAAAAGAGATCGGCGTTTGAAAAATAACTATGCGAATAACAATGTTTTCTAAATTTATTCCAAATCAAAAAAGTTATGGGCAAAAAATAAAAATCGGTGAAAATTGCAATTTCGTTTATTTCAGGTGCAAAAAAAGGAACTTCCAATGGAATACGGGATTAGTAAATTGAAAAAAAAGTTTGTTGAAATTTATTAGGAGATTGATTTGCAAAGAAATTGGCCAATAAAGGTTGATGTTTAACTGAAATATCTGTCATTTTTTGTTTAATTATTTAACTTTTTTCATTTTTTTTCCCCATTTTTCCATAAAAACGTCAATTTTCAACTTTTTAAAACGATACATTCAATTCGGGAATTTTTTGAAGTAAATAAAAAATGGACTTCTCATCTAGACAATTTTTTAGATGTTGGTATGTCATTTAAAGTATAAAATAAAATATTTTTTCTAAGGTTAAAAGAGGCCATAATAAGAGTATAGATTTTTTTTTTTTTTTTTTGGGGGGAGAGAGTTTCTATGATGAGACTTAGTGGATTACCTCACTTAACCGAATTGATATAGTGTAAAGAATCCAAAAGAATTACAAGGTTAATAGAAATACAATGTTAGATCATCATGCAATCGGGCTTGCTAGAATTTTCAATTTGATATACTGTACCGACTGCTGGGCAAGACAGGCAGATTTTGAGAAAACATGCAACCACTCATAGTCTATGATGACGTCACTATTACTAGAATTTTCAATTTAATACATTGTAACGCCTATGGGCAAAAAAAAAACAGATTTTGAGGAAACATGCAACACCTCATACACTATGACGTCAATTTTTAAAAGCGTGGTGGAAGTCAAACATCAGTTGTACACCCGTTATGGTATAACCTTGTATTTCTATTAATCTTGGGAATTATAATTATTAGGATCTTTTTAGACAACAACAAAAGATTCATATTATAATTATTAGTATATATTTAGTAGTATTTTCTGAACATTTTTTTTCATTCTCTCATTTAATTTGACCCTTTTCAATTTGATTTCCCTATCTGTCCTTATCCCTAGCAACGGCCAGTAACCCTTTTCTAATATTATGTATAGCAGGTATTTGTATGGTGCATATGCCCGTTTAAAAAAACGAATAATCAGGGTATTTATTACCCAAATGGAGACAGATACGGACTTTAGACATAAAATTAAAGTTTTTCAGAATTCTGAGTTACGTACTACCATCAATATTAAGTTATGATCAGATCATATTCCTGGGCTCTGGAGGGCAAGTTTGCTTTTTCGCAAATTCGTTGATTTTTTTTATAAAACAAGATGGATTTCCCGTGTCTCGAAGTTTTTTTAAGGTATGTGTTGTAAATTCCAAAAACACACTAAAAAAATAAAAAATAAACGAAAAAGGGAGAACATATTTAATATATTAAATACAAATTAAAAAAAATGATGTAGGAAGATAATTTCCGAGTTTTTCTTAGTATTTATTAATAAAATAATTTGAAATAAAATCTATAATTCACGTACATCCAATTTATTAAAAATATTTAAGAATTGGAATCGGTATCAGGAATTTTAACGCAAATTGCATCGGATTGACATCGGTATTTTTTTTTTTTTTTGGAATCGCCCCATCTCAAGTTTATTTTGCCTCACAGCTGAACAAATTCTTCCAAACTATTGAATTATTATTCATCAATTGTTGGCAACTATTCACACCTTAACATGATCTCATTCTAATTCAACCAATCAACTTTCAGAATACTGATTATCGGTAAAGAATAAAAAGAATAGCTGATAATAAAATACAAGATATATTTCGGCGTTAGGGGTATGTAGTCAACCCTGATGCAAGGGTCGCCATTTTTAAGCGTGTTGCCACATTAATGGACCTTTTCCACCTTTCAAATTTATAATTGTTACAAAATAGGAAACTGTCTATAAGAGGTCACCTGCAATAAGCATTCTCTTTTCCAATTTATCTTGCCACAGAGTTTAATACAGGCTTGACTATTAACATTTAAAAAAAAAAGGAAATCTATCTCAATATATAATTTTATAGCAGATAATGGAATCAATTTCCTGAATTAATTCCTCAGCTCAAATGTTTTATCGCATAGATTCCCCTAATGAAATAACTAATTCACAGAAAAATTTATCAAACTTAGTTTTGATGACTATAAATGGGACATGTCTATATTTTGAAAAGATTGAATAACTAACTACGTGTTTTACCTAGCTTTTAATTTATATTTGCATACATAATGAATGGTGGCTCCAAATTATTTTTCTTTGCTCAAAAAAATAGAAACCCAAAAACATCTAAGGAATTTACCAAATATACAATAAATTTAATGGCATAAAGTTATCTTAAAATTCAATTTAGAAATTGTTTTGTAGGCATCTTGAGCTGTTAGATGCAGTTCTGGTGAAAATTAAGATATTGTCAAAGTTATTCGACAAAATCTTGTTTTCGTTCAAAACAATAAAAAAAACAATAATAATATTTAATTATTTTAATAATTATTCGAAAATATACTGTAATACTGTGACATACAATTACTCCAACATACTAGTTTGTCAGATACGATATGTATTCTACGTAAAAATTTCCATTGCTAATCCAGTTTTTTAAAGATACGAGTTGGTCTAGAAAAAGTGGCGAGAGCCTCTTTTGTTTTTTATTTTTTAAACTTATTTCTAAAGGGGAATTGATTAAAGAACTTCGTTAAGGAACCAATTAATTTTATTTGTCAAGGTATCACTGTTTACAACTCGTATATGTATATCTTTCCGCCAACATCTTTCTTAAATTTCATGGAGAAAGAAAGTTGGCATAGTCAAGTCTCTTGCATTATTTGTTCATTAGTCATTGTTGGAAATAATAAATGGCTTCCGGTTATAAGACTTTTTTATTTCATGCGAAATTACCATTTTTATAACCAATAAATCTCAATACATAATTTATAGCCTAATATCTCATCCCTTGATTACAGTTATTTTATATTAAATACAAAAAAAATATTTTGTATTACTATAAGTATGATTGTATAATCTTATATAATTAAATTATTTATCAAACTTTCCCCTCTCAAAAAGAAAAAGGGAAACACTCAAGTTTAACTTATGTTGTGAGCAAAACTATGTCCTTCTGTCCAAGTTTGAGATTATTACGACACACATCTTTGGACACGCTGTTACCTTTATTGTCTGAAGACTACAGTCCCAAACAGCATACAAATACTGTTTGGACTTTTATTTTGAGATCAATTCAAAAATGAGTTTTTTCCTTGAAATATTCTCGTGGGCTTATCTTAAATTGACAACGATATAAAGCGTTTTTGGGGATGTTTTTTTTATATATTAAAGTTCATACTTTCAGCTATCAAATGCAATACTTTTAAGCTTTTTGAATCTATTCGTCTTGAAGCTATGAGCCTCTAAAAAAGGACCTATTTTCCACTTTAAACAAAGATAATTCGAGTTAAAAGTATGATGCAGACATTTTAAAAATGGGTTTAGAATTTGTTTAAAATATATTTATATAATTTATCCCTGTATTCAACACAGAGGGCTTAAAACAGCTAATCTTAAATATAGCCAAAAGTAACCAAAATGTTTTGCCTTTTTCTGAAGGTCAAGAGGCCACGAGAGAAAAAATAAGGCCATATTTGAAATCAGGCGATCAAATTCTATTAAATAGAGAATATACTATTTTTCTACCATTTTTGTTGTTAGACAGTGTAATGTTCTAAGCGTTGTTCGCTTAATTTTGATAATAAAATTAACATAGTTAAAATTATCCGATGTAGATCAAATATACAGGGTTATAGGCACAGCGTGGACTATTAATTAATGTTAATTTTCTCATTAATATACACCGGTTAAGTACTTATGTTTGAACATTCGGGTTTAGCCATCTTTTGTGCATAAACAAAATATATTAAATATTCCGTCATCATGAGTGTGCAAAAAAGTTATAAAAAACAGTGCATCTAAGATCTAGGAAATGTTGAAGTTGAGGTGGCAAGGATTATGGATATTGTAAAGTGCTCCAGGAGCCTGGTTTTGAAGGTAGCCAAGATGAATAATGATTAAGAAGAGCTCAAGAAGTGGAGGGAACAATTTAAAGAAGGATCTGGAGTTCCTCTCCAGTTTGGAGAAGGAGATGAAGGAGGACCCCGACAAATTGATGAATAGCCTTGCCAACGACTTATCCCGGGCTGTTAAGATAATCAGAACTGTTTTGAAGAGCAAAATGGAATTGTCTTCAAACTAAAAGATCCCACTCTCTCTTCTGACAGAGATCATGAAGGCCAGGCGACTCCGGATTCCATGTTTTGCTGTCCGATCCTGTATAGGAATTGAGTGTTTTAACTGAAGAGATTGGCGAACGTTTGAGCCGCTTCATCGTACTTTCAACACGATCTTTTTTGGCTATTGTTGTCGTATGTGACCTACTTTTCATTGCCAGTAACCATGCCCTCCAAAAAGGGATCGATTTCGTTATATTTCAGCAAAGAGTCGCCAACAATTTGCCAATTTGATAAAAATGGTGGCATCCATAGATTGAGCTTCTTCTTACCACCAAGCTTATGCAAATGGTTCCAAACTGTTTTCCGGATAATCGTCAGTTCCTGGGCATTATAATAAATACTCATATCTCGACTCAACTCGACCATTTCCATTATTTTATCGATATTTTCAGATTGCACAACCAGAGCGGGACATGTTCGACGTCCATATTACCCGAACGGAATCGTTGGAACCACTGCTTTGCTGTTGCATTCGATACTGTATTGGGGCCATAAACAGGACATTTTTTTCCCCATATGCTTCGCCTTTTCACCATGTTCTTAGTGATACTGAATAATGTATCGAATTTTCTATCTTTTTATTTCTATTTTGGAACGCAGTAACACACAACTGGCTTCAACAAACACAAAATTGTATATAAACTTTGTTAAGTGTACGTTTAATATTTAATCATACTTTAAACTTTTTAAAAACAAATTATCCACTCTGCTAAAAAATTATTAGGATTGACAACTCTAAATAAAAGAACTATCTTTTTCTTTTCTTTCTTAATATGATGCGCTGAGCTCTTGCTATGCCGGCCATTTGCCGAACCTAAATTTACGCACGCTCCCTCTTTAAAAAGAACCTTTTTAGGCAATCAAACAAATATACTCTGTATTATTAATATAGATAACTTATAATTAGTGATGGGAAGATTCCAATAAAAATCTGTGGACGATTCTGATGCCATTTTAATAAAAATTCCCAATTCCAATTCTCTAATATTTTTAATATTAGGAAAATTTACTAGTTTGCTACCAGAAGTTTATATTAATATTATTATTTTTTTTTTTTTTTTTTGGGGGAGGGGAGGGATTTTTATTTTCGAATTTCGAAAAAACAACCAAAAACTTTGTCTTCTTTGAAAAAAAAAATTGAAAAATGAAATCTGTCGTAAAAATATTTCAAATAAACGATTTGATATTTATTTTCATACAAAATTAGATTATATTTTAAATATAAATATTAAATTTTCCAGTGAAAAGCAAAAAATCCTTATTTTTTTTTTTTTTTTTTGGGGGTATTTAAATATCAATCAAAAATATGAATTACAATCACAAAATATTCCAGAATAAACACCACATTCTACCATTCCCCAATTTCGATTAATCGTCCCATCACAATTTATAATCACTCTCTTTTGAAAATCCACTCAATAAATTTATATATAAAAAAAATCGATATTGCTATTGAAAGAATGCAATATACTTTTTTTAGTATACGTCCATTAGTTTACGCACTAAATGAATTTCTTTGCCTTTAAAATAATTGAAAACCAAGGTTTTTACTCCTTTTCAAAAATATCGAAAATTCTTACAAACCAAATTACCTACGAAAAAAATAACGACATATTTGTGATGTGTGCGTCAAGTAAAATAAGAATGATATATGTAGTATATATGAAAAATGGAAATTTAGTTGAGTTGTATAATAGGGCGGACTGTTTTTCAACAGTTTATCAAATTTTGATTACGGCGAGTTTGAAATAATTGTAACATGGTAAAAACCTTCATTGCTCTATAATGCCAAAGTTTGTTCAAAGTTTGAATGAAATACATCACTTCATTATTTACCCAATAAAGATTAAAACAACGCATTCATCATCATTTTGCATATATATGAATTATAATGGACATTAGTCTAAACTATAAAAAAAAGAGTTTTTTTTACAAAAGTAATGCTATGGAGCAAAAAAAAAAAAAAAAAAGAATAACATAAAAGAATTGATCTTTTTTTTATGAAAATGTAAGAAAAAGGATGAGCGTTTTACGGGGATAATCAACTTAACCAAACATTTTTCTCTTTTTTTTTACTCAATAAGACCATTTTACAGAAAAAGACTTATTAAATATTTTTAAAGTTTAGAAAAATGTCTATCAATATAATTTTATGCAACAATCTTAAAAATGTATATTTAGTTGTTGTATCGGTCCTTATTTAGGACCGAGGACTCCAGTCCGACGTGTCGGTCCTTAAAGAAGGTAAAATTGATCCCTTGTCACGTCAATAAGGGCATTTTTTCTCTTTTTAATGATTCCGTTATATAACAAAATCAATTATATAACTAATTAACACTATGATATGTTGGTATTATGTTTTGTTATCGCGAAAAATATAATATTTTTGCCAGATATATGTAATAATTTTAATAAATATTTCATATATCTTATTTGCCTTAATAAACCATCCTTATTTTTTATGAAAGATTCAAAGGACTGACAGTTAAGGATGGGTCCCAAGGAATGACGGTCTTAAGGACCAGCCCCAAGAACTATCGGTCCTAAGAACTGATAGGATTGGTCCTAAAACTGTACTAGACGGGGCCGAATAAATAAGGATACTCCACTAGTTATTATCTATATTCATTAAGTAAAGAGATTTTGCTTTTTATCCTATAGCTTTCCATAGTTAATTTTCGTAGCATAATACAGCTTTTTCGCACTGTTTGTAATCAAAATTTGAAAAAAATTGTAAAAAAACCCCAAAAAAAACCTGCCCTACGTTGTTATCTTTTGAATTAATTATGATTGTTACTACTCTAAGAAAATATGAATCTGCTCAATGTTTTATTTGTTAAAACATTAAGTATTTATTAAAAAATGCAGTTGCACGTGTTTTGAAAATGTATAGGCAATTTGGTGAATAAAGGTACAGTATTATTATGTTTCGACATTAAAAAAAAAATTGATGGATTACCGAAAAGGCATTTCATCGATAAACAATTAATGATAGTCGATAAAGATATTGGTGTATCAATATACATGCTAAAATTGAAGAGGTTGGACTTAATTTTACATATTGCAGATCTAGTTTTAAAGTTACTTTTCTGGAAACACGTTTCCAAAACCATGGCATAACATATACTCAAATAAATATGACAAAGTCAGAAGTGATCACGAAATGTTGGTGATTAGAGGACATATTTGCAGTACGTTTGACATAACATTAAATGACGTTGTAGACGTCGGAGAAGCAAAACCTGTAGGATGTATCCATTGGGTTGTCACCAACCAAATTTCACGAAACAATTTTTTGACAAAGTTGAGCCATAATTTATTTTTTTACTCCATAATATGAAAATCAAAATGAAGAAATATTTCGAAATTATTTATTTTAAGCATCTTGCAATTTCATAAAAAAATATTTTTTTCAATTACTGCATCAATTTTAAAAAAAGTGTACTTCATATATGTACACTTTTTAGCTGATTTAGGGCCTTTTGTTCCTGTTTTCGAAGGATAGTTTGTGAGATACAAACAAAAAAAAAGGAAAAAAAAGGAGAAAGGCTGTCAAACAGCTACATCGTATCAAAACCGCCGGCACACGCAAGCAATATATTATTCAACAAATTATATTAGAAGATTATTCTGACTAATCCCTTGGAGTTACTGCAAATTGATAATTAAAGTAGTAAAGATTGATCTTAACAATCAAAGAATTAGAAATATCATAGATTTGATCTATTTTAAAGGCCAATTGATGATTTGGGGCAAATATAGTCCTATAAATAAAATAAAGGTTTCTAAGCAATATCTCTCATTTTTGAGATGTCAACTTATTCTAAAAATTTGAATACAAAGTCCATAGCACTGGCCAACACAATTTTTCTTGCATGTTTTTTTTAAAAGTTGTAACTGTATTTAGACTACAAATTCTTATTCTATCATTAGCTTTGCCAATCATATCAAGTTTTTGAACAACGGGGTGATGAAAAAATACTACAACACATACTAAAAAACCTTCACTTACGAGAAAAAAATAATACGTTATATTTGTATTAAGTGGTTTTATTTGCATATTGCCGACTTATTTCAATGTGTCAATAGTTGTTGGTTTTTTGATGAGGCTTTTGAACTATAGGTTGGTTAAAGATTTTATTTTATTCCAGTCTAACCCAGTGATCTTTGTCAGTTCTACTATCCCAGTACAAAGGAAATCAGGTTAATGTGTATTACCTCTTTGTTGACCTAAAAGGAAGTTCACTATTTTTAAATCCACAAAGAATAATCACTGGTGATCGTGGTATTTCAATCGTTCAAGTACTATTTTGTATCCAATTAGGATACACACATATATGTTAACATTGTGTTTATTAAAACACACTTTAAACTTTTTTTTGAGCAATCAATAAAGAGTCTCCACTCACTTGAATAATATGCAGGAAATCCCACAGCCACAAGAAGTCCTTCAATGTCACTGCAGTATACACAGTGATTTTCAGAATCAAAAAACTTCCTCAGTTCTGCATCTATGTTACGATAAAATGTGTGTACTCATAAAAAACGGGGAGTAACAATGAAAATTTCTTTAGGGGTGATCTATTAAATGGTCCAAGGAAAATTTGTATGTTCATCAATGCCTAATAACACTTCCGCTAGTATATAGAATGACTAACCTGAAGGTTTGTCACAATATGAATATTTACGTACAAATTCGGGGAGATTTAATTTTTTTTTTTTTCTGAATGCTTTATAAAAGTGCATAAGTGACAAATTGGACTATGCAGCCTTCTTCGATCGGAATTCTTGGCCGCCTCACTCGCCTGATTGTTCGCCGCTTGACTTCGCAGTGTTTGGGCGTTTAAAGGGGATGCTGTCGGGAGTACAATACAAGTCCAAAGACCAGCTGAAGTCGGCCCTGAATAATGCCTGAGCCAACCTCGACCAGAGCTTCATCGCCAAGTCATGCAGCAAGTTCTGGTCCAGGCTGAAGTTGGTAGTGGAGAACATAGGTAGCCATATTGAATAGAAATGTGTCTAAGACTCCCAGCTTTCACGTTAAATAAATTAATTCGTCGCCCACTTTAAAAATTATATAATTATTTAACTATTTTTAAAAATTTCAAAGTGTCCAGTTTTAGACACGCAAACATGTATGTATTTATAGCATTGTACTTTGTTTGCGAAAAATATTTGCAGTTTTGTTATAATACAATACAATTATATTGTATTTTTCCTCGATTATATAGTTTATTCTATTATATGTTATAAGGGAATAATTATAAAAATGAAAACCACACTTCTTTAACAGGGGCGTCCACAGGATTATATAAATTATGGTTTGGTTTTAGTAAATTAAAAAAGAGTCTGTTTTCAACTTATAAATGCCACAAGATTAGTTGAAATCACATTTTTTTTATTATTTGCAATTGAAAATTACTTGTACTACGATCTAGCTTACAATAAATTTTCTATTTTGAATTTTAAAAAATGGAAATTTTTTCTTTTTTCCTTATTTAAAAAGATATGATTTTTGTTTTCTATTTTAAATTTTTATTTCTCTTATAAATTTGATTTTTTTCAAACTCGATCATTGTATTCATTCATTTTGAGAAACTATATAGCTTTTTTTACGTAAATCCGAACCACCTTTAGCAGCATTTTTATCCATAAGGGAAGAAGCAAGTAGATGCTTGAAATTTTATTTTTAATGATACTCAAGAAAAAATTCATTCGATGTGTCCACCATCTTTTATCATTTGCTCAATATAGACATAAAGGATTTGCAGGCCTTGAGAACGTTCAAGGAGTCGATGCTGTTGTATGAATTAGTAGATACCTTCCTCTCTAATTCAACTTAAAAAAATAATCCATGGGATTTATATCAGGGGAGTTTTTGGGGTAGGTGTGTATGCCCCAATGTGGCACCTTCTCTTTTTCTAACAAGTTTTGGGTTTTGTGGGCCTTGTGAAAGGGGGTTGAGTCTTATTTTAACTGGAACTGGACACCATTTGCTGAGGCCAATGGTGTCCAGTTCATGTATCACTTGGTGAGACAAAAGCTCACAGTACCTGTTGGCACCCAACCTTTCGTTTGAAGATCAAAGAAGATCGGTGCATGACACGGCCGTTAATTCCAATGAACCTAAGGGTTACGATGCTTGCCTAAAGCTTGGTCTTAAAGACGTGGGGGTTATTAGAGCTCTCTCTGTAGCCAACCCTCCATCATTGTGGATGTTGTGGGAGGTTTCGACCGTACGTTGATTCTCATCCGAATAAAAGATGAATCGGTTAGCAGGGGACTTCTAATGGTTCTACAATTATCTTCCGTAGGATGCCTGGGTGACCATCATTCTGTAGAGACGGTATGACTTCATCCTCAGATCAGTTTTTATGGCCCTGGAGACTATTGCATGTCTTAATTGGCACTTATTGGCTAGAAAGTTAATAGGAGTCCCAAGAAATGCCTTCACAGACCATTTCAAGCCTACGTACAGGGTGTCCATGATAAATTTGAACTATTTTAAAATTTAACCTGCTTGATAAAAATGGAATTTGGAGTGTATTTGTTTATATGAAAAAGTTAGACAGGATATTAAACAATAAATTTATTCAACATGTTCTTTCTCAGCAACCACCATCTTCTCCATCCTGCCCCTAAAGGATTTGAATGCCCTGATGACTTCCGTGGAATCGACAGCATTCCACTCCCTCGTAATGGAGCCCTTCAGGGCCGCGATGATCTTGTGGCTGACCTTGCACACCTCCCTCTCCAACTTCCCTTACCCGTAGTAATCACACGGATTGAGGTCGGGTGAGTTGGAGGGCCAGGTGTTGCGATCCCAGAAAGTGATGTCGAGGGAGTTGAAGAGGTTAGTGGTCTTCATGGAGATGTGTGTGGGCGCTGAGTCTTGTTGGAATATGAACTCCCTCCCAGCGGACGTATCCTTCATCCAGGGGATGATGAACTCCTCCATGACTTCGAAGTACCTTATTGTGTTAACCCTTTCCTTGGGATTGAAGAAGAAAGGAGGCATCACCTCACCGGTGCTGCTGATGACACCCAGGGTCCTCACGGAGGCCGGAAACTTTGTGGTGAAGAGCTCAGGGACCTTTTCTCTCTCCTTGGCAAGATATCTGTCATTCTGGACGTTGTAGCTTCTGTCGACAGTCCAGTTCTTCTCGTCGGAGGAGAAGATGATTCTTCTTCGATGACTGTTCAGGTTATTGAGGAGACGCTTACCGTTGGTGAGCCTGGTGGCCTTCATGGATGCCGTGAGGATGTGTTGTCTGGCCATTCGATATGACCTGTACCCGAGGTACAGCCATGGAGACCAGCTGCTTGCTCACTCCACGGTTCTGGGCCAACCTGGACAAGGAAGTCCCCGGCGAAGCCTTGATGGACTTCCGGAGGCCTTCAAGGAAGTGGGGACTGCGGATTCGGTCACTTTTCATGTTGTGGGCCTTGCGGCAGACCTTCCCCTCAACCTCCCAGGTATTGAAGACCCGGTACACTGTGGTCTTGGGGGAGTTAAAAAGCATGTAGATAGCAGAGGGATTATGTCCCGCGCGAGCTAGTTCAAGGATGGTGTCTCTCCTTGCTTTTTCCATGGTGACTATTGTTTTTTGTGAAAATAATTGTGGTGGAAGTTATAGTGTATTGTTCACGCAACCTTTTATATTAGTATGATTTAACCCCGAATATCCACATTAGGGATCTGGATGAAGTTTAAAGTAGTTTCAATTTATCGTGGACACCCTCTAGAATCTGATAGTGCATTTTTATCAATCCATAACTCGTGAGCTTTTCTCTTATGTGCCTCTTCCATCTTCCAGCCATTGTAGACATCGTAGACTGTGCTTTTTGGATATCCAAGCACAGTTCTTGATGTACTTTGGGCTGTGTCCTGCACAAGGAAATTCGATGATGATGTTCTTCTGGATGTCCTCCATCGTAAATGCTTGTATTGAATAAGAAGTTGTGTATCAAGCTAACACTCAACTTCTCACTTTAAAATTGAAATAACAGAGTTAAATGCTTTCATTATTATTCATGATCTAGTTATATAAGATCCGGATTTACCTGAACGATACTGTATTATTTCATTTTTATATCTTTACTTTTGAATTAATTTCGGTCAAAGCTATATAACAAACAGACTCAACGTGTCGGTTAGAGTGAAAATATATGATAGATTGAATAATAACTCCATAGATCTAAATAATTTGGCGAACTACCAACTGATTTAGGGGCTTTTCTCTTCTTCCTTTGGGAGAAAAGGTGACAATATCAAATAAAGGTAACATTGTGAAGAGTCAACTGAGGAAAATAGATGAAAGAAAAGTCATTGTTTATTTCAAAAAGCAAATGCATCAGTTTCGTTTTTTATTCTTCATAATATAGAGCCAGTCCCTCTATCTAATCAAAACCTCACAGTATCTGAAATTATTAACACTAAAAGAGAAACTTTAGTCCAAATTCAAATGACTCCGTGTTATTATTTTCTTGTGATTTAAACTTTGCTTTTACGCCTTGATTTTTCACATTTCATAATATTTCCAGTAATATTTATTCTTTAAACTCGGTAAGGTTTTGCCGTGATACTAGCTGACAAGACGTTCTGGGCATTAAAAAGTCGCTCGACAATACGATGGATAGTGAATCACACTTCGTTACCTTTATTGTATGAGGCAACCTTTCCTTCAAAAAGAAAAGGAAAATAATACCCACAAACATATGGTAATTGGCCAAATAATTCAATCACACCAACTGATATTTATCTCTTAGGTCCTACCAGTCTTTCATTGTCATATTATTTCTCCCCAAATTTTAAAATGAATTTAATAATTAATAGTATTTTATTCGAACCTGTGATATAGTATTGCCTAGTAGTATTTTATTAAAAGCATAGCTATACAATTGTATTTGTATATGATAGGCAAAATTTCTTTATATAAATTATAAAATGGCCAATTTATATATATATATATACATCGAGGGATCCACAAACAGTTGTATTCTTGTTTTGTTGGAAAAGGTGTATATGTATATTCCTATGATTTATTACTTTGTATAAGTTTCAACAAGAATAAATTTTGAAATCCCCATGGCGTATCAAGTGAGATGAGGGAATCAACAGCTCACAACGACATACATAGGGTACTTTGATGTTAGCGAGGTAACGACGTGATCATCGATGTATTAAATTTAATACGTTCGAAACCTCTTACAGAATAAAAGAAATAAAAATGCAATTAATTATGTTGTTTGTCAAACAACCAAATAATATTAGAGGTAGATCTACCAAATATATAGGTTTATTTCCATCCATACATTATAACAATTCAATACTTAATCAGTCAAGTATGTAAAGTCATGTTGGCTTGCCAATTTTTATTATTTTTCTACAAAAATATGACAAAAATGTAGTGTTTGAAATTAATGGAACACGAGCTAATCGTTAAAGGTCATCATCAATAATACTTTTGAAAAAATCGTGCTGTTGTACGTACATACAAACTCCATGATTATTTATGTATTTGATGGTGAAATTAACTATTTACCTATGATAAGAAGACGTTCTTTGAAGAACGTAACTTCTCTTGCGTAAGATATTGACAACTTGTCTATAAAAATATTGATAAAAAATTCGGTGTATTTTTAAGCTCGCCCGTCTATTTGGAATTTTTATTGTTATTTAACTCCTGAGTAGTGATCATCCTTTTCAAGTACATTCAATTATATTCAAACCTTGATTGGACATTCGTATAAGCGCATAAATAACGAAAGGTAAATTTAAAGAGGTGTTGCTCAGTTATAATCGTAAGCCCTTGTTATACTCCAAGAAGAATTGAGGATAGACATCAGAGTAATTCTTGCCTACTTCCTATTTTATTTCCTTTTCTCCTCCTCTCATCACAGCTGATTGTAGCAGATCTAATGAAACGTCATGGTAAAAGAAGGAATGGCAAAGAGGAAATGTTAGGGTCGAAAACATACTCTTAATGACCTGAGAGGTCTCAAAAAATATCAAGAGCATGCTTTGTTATATTATACGTCTACTTACTAAATTTGAAAATGATCCATCCATCTGTTTTTAATTCCACTTGGAATGACGCCATAAACAGTAGCTCCCCCAAAAAAAAAAAAAATCATATAATGTATATACTATGATGTACACGTATACTTTATTTTGATTACTTTTTTATGGACATACTGAGAATACTATGACAAACTCGTTAATCCTTTTTCTATTTGAATAAAAAAATCATATTCAATATCGGTTCCCCCTCTTTCCCGTAGTACAATAATTCGTTTTTTTTTAAATCATTTTTTGGGCTATTTTCGAATCGATAAACCCATACCTTAAATAAAACTTTGAGACACGGGAATCAATCTTGTTCAATTGAAAAAAATCGTTTTATTTGCGAAAAAACAAACTTCCCCCCAAGAGCCGGGAAAATGATGTGATCAGAATAAATCAAAGCTCTGCGTATCTCACTCAGAATTCTGAACAACTTTTTATTTTATGTCTAAGGCTTGCATCTGCCTCCGTTTTTAAATAAATACCCTGGTTATATGTTTTTATTAGCAGAAAAAAACTCTCAAACATAGTAGAATTATATGTCTGTTTTGCCTATTATCACATATGGAATCCAAAATAGTAGAACAGATCAGTCTAAAATTTAGCAAAGCCTCCGAGGTCATTAAAAGCCAGTTTTGACCAAAATAACATCTCATTTATCTTCTTTCTTTATTTATATTTATCTCCTTCTCTATGTCTATCCCTTTTCTCGTCTCCCTATGTATTCATCCCTCTCTCTGTCTCCTTTCTTCTACCTTCATTTTTTGTTTCTTTTCCTCTCTAAAATAAACCTATTTTTTAAGTAGTTATATATCTGTGTTGATAATTTTAGGGGATAAGCTAGAATGAAAGCTAGGACATATAAATATAGATAAGTGATAGAGCGTTTTCATTGACTTCACAGATTGCATCATAAATGGGTAGCGACGCCATCTTGAGGGTCTAAAGTTGATATATTTATTAAATAAAATGAACAAATTTACAACAAACGTCATCAAATCACTTTAAATACGAAAATGGACATAACAGCTGTATAGAATACAAATACAAGTAAAGATTCAAGCCTTTTTATTTGTCTGTCCCATTTGACATCTAATTATACGACAGTCGTTCATTATCATTTTTATTTATGGAAATGAAAAATAGGTTTTTATCGCAATAAAACTTATTAGTGTGCTTTTCCCCCCTTAAACATGTCTAACGGCAACATCACACATAAAAACATTCTATATCAAAGTAGTATTGGGGGGTGGGGGCAAAAAAGAATGTTTGGAAGAAGTGGGGGAACACGATATCATATGAATACTACATCTTCACGCTTTAATGAGACATGATGAAAAGTCGTGAAGTATTGTTTTTGTGAGAGACTCCATCAGCAAAAAATCTAAGGTTGGAATTAGTAGGGAAGACCAAACAAGTTGTAACACTTTTCACTTTATTACTCCGAGCTGAATTTTAACATGTCTCCTATTAGAGTTGGATTCGTCTTAGGACTAATTTCCTTAACAGTCGTTTTCCCCCCTTTCAGTCTTTTGTTTTATCGGTCTGATCTTCTTTTACAATTCAACGGTCCAAAGGACCGGTACACGGTCTTTCAGTCCTACAGTGATAGCTATTTTTATAACCTATTTTTCACTCATATCTAGGATTGAATAATATCAAAACGAAGCAAATGATAGCAAGAACGTATAATAATAAGTTCTAGCCAATCCCCTTCTAATTGAAACTTCAGATATCTTGTCTATTGAAAGAAATTATCTTGATCAGTTGAAAGGACAAAGACAGAAGCAGGGGCCCGACCTCATGATTTCATGAGGGGGGTTTGGTTTTTTGTAAAACGAATAGATCTTTATTTTTACAAAATAAATACTAATTTTATTTCCTTCAATTGAATATTTTTTTTTTTTTTTTTTGGGGGGGGGCTACATCCCTTCGAGTCCCCACTACAGACGCACCTGAATATTCATGTCATTTCAGCTGTTGTATTTACCACAAACACCCGCTATGGACTAGTCCTTGTACTGACAAATTTTATTAGAAGCGGGCTGATGGAACTGAAGTCTTTTTACTTTTTTACTCTGACCAATACAAATTCCAATGCTTGAATTAAGGAAGACCATAACTAAATTAGATCTGTTAAAAAAATATTTTTGAGATTTTGTTATGTCAATGATCAATTTAAATAAATACCTACCTTACAAAATTGTCATTCAAGGCAATTTCCCGGGGTGATCGTAGGATTTTTGCCAACGATGGGGTGGAGGCTAAACCAGAAATTGGATATATATATATATATTCTTATTGCCTCCACCAACGAAGTTGAACAAAGGCAACGCCATTGATGGTACAATATACAGGTCTCAAAGGTGAAATTCATGCCTCATGGGTCGTCCTGGAACCAAATACCGTGGTCATATCAATTTTAAAAAAAATCCATCATAATATACTCACAAAACACATTCATAATCAAGGAGGGAGCGGGAAATCACATTGACAATGGTCAATATTATTTTTTATAAATTTTTGAGCCCCTCCGGTGCGGGTGAGCATTATAAAGTCTATATCATTATGAATTTAAAAAATATGAATGTGCTAAAACATACCAAAAAGAAAAATGAAAAAAAAAAAAAAAATTGTCTAGTTGAGATGTACATTTTTTATTTTTGTGCAAAAAATGTAAATCGAATATTGAATAGAAAATTGTTAAAAAAATAAAGTAATGAACTAATTTTGGAAAAAAAAGTAAATAAAATTAAAATTATTTATTTTAATTTTAAAGAGGAGCACAAACTTGCAAAGATTTTTTTCGTACTTGCAAAAAAAAAAAAAGAGGTTATGGAGAATAATTTCGTCACAAAAATTATCCTCGATAACTGGTTCTTTTTTGCAAATAATGCAAAAATTATGTATTAAAATGTTCTGGAAATTGAAAATTTAGTAATGTGTACTATGGTTTCGAATTTTTTGCTCAAAATGCATGTTTTTGTCTCCTATCTAGTGTCCTTGAGCTCTACAAAACAAATTTTGATACTGTTTTGTTCCATTTCTTCTTATAAAGCAGTGCTTGAGTTTGAGTTGAACCCTAAAATTTCTCGTTAGACAATGTGCAACCCTTAAACCTCTCATTAAGAGATGATTATAAACTTGGGAATTCATTTTACGTGTTTACCAAAAATTAAAAAATTTAGAAAATAATTTCAAAAATTCCCAGTTGTTTAAAAATAAATATGTTTTTTAGAAAAAAAATTCAAAAATTAAATTTTTTGAAGAAAAATGCATAGTTTTTGGGCAGAAATTTGAAAACTGAAATTTTTGTAGAAAATTTTTTAAATATTAAAATAATTTCAAATATTAAATTTTCTAGTTAGAAGCAAAATTCTTTTGTTTTTTTTGGAGGGGGGCTATTTTTTCATTTATTAGAAAAGTAAGGAATAGTTAAATATCAGATATATATTATAATTGGATATGCAAATTAAACATTATTTTCCCGACGCCGATCCCGATTCCTGAAAAAATACCCGATTATATGATTTTGATTCCAATAAATCTTCCCATAAATAATAGATAAATATTCTTTTCCAACAAAGATTTCGAAATAATAATAATTTTTTTAGATCCGACAAATCAAATGGGCGCTTTTCAAGATACTCAAAAAGTTCTAGTACCTGAAACAGGTTTGGGTGTTGGAACTTTTTGATTTATACAAGTTTACATTTACAGTATCGAGGGAACTTCGTAGCCAGATATACGACCCGTCGTATCTTTTCTCCTTGACCTTTGTTAAAAATGCATTTTTAACATAGATCTTTAAAGTCTATACCAATATTAATATATTAATGTTTTATTCTTTAATTGTATACATTTCAATATACATATTACCCCCTCCATCAAGCCTAGAAGGTGCCCTCTTTTTTGTCTAGTATAAAGAAATCAGTGTAGTAATGTGTAAATTTATGTTACATAAGTGTGATTTGATTGCACTATATGCCGTTAGAAAGGTAAGTTTCGTATTAAATAAACTTTCTAGAAAGTTTTGAATTTGATTGCCTGAGTATGGTTTGAGCAGCCTCAAAGATGGACACCAGCAATGAGAATATAGGCCATATTTTACAGTTTTTCTTTGAAGTAGGGTAAAATGCTTGCCGGGCTCCTAAAAATGTGAATAGTGTTTATGGTGCTAATAATTTAACTACCAATCGCACGGTATTTTGGTTTTGTATATTCTGTTCCGTTATTTTTGATGTGAAAGATTTCAGGCCAATTGTCGAAAATGTTGATAGAATATTGAAAATCGTCGAGTTTGGCTGTCTTGTAATCAATGTTTTGATCTTTTTTTTACTACACCTACTAATGAAAATAGAAGAAAACTATAGCATTTCTTACAAAAACATTCCTAGCATGGATGTGGTAATGCTAAGCCATACCCTAATCAATATTTCTAAGGAGTGAGCAGTTTATATGTATTTTTAATTAAAAGGATAGACCTATTCGCATAAAGGTGGTTCAATAATGTAGATTCATAGATTACAGGTACATAATATGTACACCTTAATACGCAGTTCATTCAAAAAGAAAACCATTAACCTTTCCACTATACCACACCCTTCATAGATACTGTAATTTAATACAAGATAATTTGAGTTAGTTCAGCAATATGATATTTTACAATCTCATGTTTTTTGTTCATACTCATAATATATATCGTTAGTTCTTTATCAGCTAACCATATCTTACATAAAGTCCCTCGTAATAATAAGAGATTGAACTTCTTTTTATTGATTGGGTTCGTATCATGGTTGCAAAAGGATGTTTTGTTTTGGTAATGTAGTTCCGGGTAGTACATTGAAATCTGAAAAACTGACTACTTCAATAATTAATGAAGGGTGAGTATTGTTGAAAATATAAAATTATAGATGTATTTCTAAATACATTCTTTGAGACTACATTAGCTGCCCTGCCTTGTATCTACGTTTTCCTTATAATAATACTAAATAAAATTGGTGGCCTGGCACCCAATGACAATGTAGTCCTTTGTTATGGTGTCCCAGTACTGGCTGACAGTAGAATTGAGGTCTTCATATTTTGTATGACGGACACTGCAGTCCTTCTCCTTGACATGCACCCAAAAATGTAGTCGAAAATATTGGCATCAGGGGTGTAGATGGGTTCAAATGTGTCAAAAAAGAATTCAAAAGAGTTTTCCGAAAAAGAAAATGGGTTTCTTTCATTGCTGGTATCCAAGGTGGCCTCTCCACACTCACAAGGCTCTTTCCTCCACTGCTTTTATAGCTTCTGGTCAGTCTAGTATGAAACCCCAAGATCTCTTGTATGAAATTACCAAAACCAATCCAACCACATTTCTAGCAATGATATAGGCAGGAATAACTCCGATGCCAATTCTTAATTTTACTTCGAGTCGAACAAGGTATTACATTTGTAACTCCACAAACAATCCTCTTAGTTATTCTATGGTCTTCCATGCACTTGTGACTACATTCTCCTTATTTTTCTCTCTTCAAGAATAATGAAACTATCTTTGCGATATAAAAAAATTCTATTCTGGTTACAACTAAAAAAGGAGCAGAATCTTTTGGAGAGGTTTGGAGATTGTTTTGATTCCAAAGTGAATTGATGGATCCATGTTTCATCCATGGCTGCATACCGACGCAAGAATTCCGGTTTGATACGTTTAAACATGGCCAAACACAGTTTTTGTTTTTGGTCAATAGTGAGAAAACTTGGAATCCACTTTGAACAGAGTTTTGTCAAGCACAAATGTTGATGCAATATAAAGGTAACACGTTCATTTGATATCTATACAATGTCAGCCAACTCACGCAACTTCACTTTCCAATCATTCAAAACAATTTACTGGATTTTTGTGCATCTCTTTTTCATAAGCTCGTAGAAGCAATTTGTGATTGGATGGTAAAATATAACAATCCTTAGTTTATAATATACAAATTATATACGATATTATATTCTAAGGAGAATACATTATTGATAAAGGATACAGATGAGGATTTCCTAGAATGAGACATAATCTTGATATATCAAGAAATTGAAGAGAAGGATATCCTTTCAATCAGGATTAGTGAAACGATTTCTTGCTTTTATATATTTGTAGTTATATTTCCATATGGTTCCAATTTAGGTCAGTAGAACAATATATTATCTACATTAGGTTGTCTCAAGGTATATAAAGTAAATTTAACAAGTAATAATTAATTTCTACATACCTCTTTCACAAATAATTTAAAATGATTAATTAATTGAAAAAAAATACAGATATGTACTTAATATAAAATTATGTCAATGCATGAGTCTCGTCGAAAATAGATTAAAATTTGTAATTTAAAAAATGATAAGAAGACATGCTTTTCTGAAATGTATATATTGATATTTTAGTAATGTTAAACACAACACTATGCAACAAAATGAAGACATTTGAGCAGCCGCAGGCTAAACCCCACATTAATTATTGTTATTTAAGCCGTAGAATATGAATATGAACAATATAACTTTCAAAGAAAGTAGGTTTGGCCTTTAAAGAATAAACAAAAATCAATTTTTTAGGTTATAGCTATGATTCAGTGCCATATTTTGACATGAAAGACCTATATAGATGAAAATCAAATTAAATAACAAATTCAAACAAACATTCAGCATTTGAAAAATGAAATATTTTTATATATATCATGATGACAATGAATAAAAAATGTATATAACCACAAAAAAATCGAGTCAAATGAAGGATCTTAATTGGAAGCAAATATCTTTTTTGTTTTTTCTTCAAGTGCTTTATATGCTGAAGTTTTAGAATATACCTTACATTTCAATTTAAAAAAAATAGCATTTAAAGGTCAATTTTGATTGATTATAGGTCAATTTTGATTTTAATATTTATTATAGGAGTTTTTATAAAATAAGCTGTTTAGGTTGTGGTGAATATCGATTATGATAATATTCTGTGAAAAATAAAAAATAAGCTCTCTATGAGTTTTCAACAATAATATATACTAATATGATTTAAAATTTAGATGTTAAGGGATTAAAACAGGTCTATAGGTGCTTCATATTCAAAATAGTTGATTAATTGATGGATATATTACCGATTCAATTTTCCTGCCCAGAAAATATATACAGCACTTGAAGAAAAAATAAAAAACATCAGACTGTCCCGAGAGTTTCAAAAAAGAGGGTGGCTGGCCATATTTTACACCAGCAATGAAAGAAATTCATCTCCTCCGTTACAAAACTCATTATATTGAGTCCTTTTGGGTATATGTGGAAAAAAGGGCTGTAGTGTCAGTCATGCAAAAACCGAAGCCCTCAAATCCACTTTCAGCCAGTACTGAGACGCCATAAAATAGTAATATATCTGCAGCGGGTGCCAGGCCTCCACCACCCCCTGAAAGCCATAATTGCTGCTGAGGGAGGCTACATTAATGATTAAGGGAGCTCAGATACATATCTATTTATAGCATTAATTTTGTTGAAATTCTATTGTTAATTAATAAATTATATCTTGTTGAAGTTTAAAGTTCAAAGTATTGAGATTTTAATGAACCACTCAGTATTTAATATACATAATAATATTACTTTTATACATATAAAAAATTAATTGACTCATATGGGAAAAGAAGAAATGCCTTATTTATTCCAAATACCATGTATCTAGAGTTCTATGACTCATGACGAGTTACCACAAGAGTCATACGGGAACATTCAATTTTTTCTAAGAGTGTTGCATATTATAATCTTCAAACCCCAACAATTCTATCTTTCGAAATAGAGAGGTTCTGTTATTTAAATGCCTCTTGTTTAGGGGAGAGAAAATGCCATATTAATCATTTTGTTTTTTCCAAATTCGTATTCATCATGGGATTTTGACTCCTAAAAACAAGGTACTTCAAATATTTGAATGTTTGTTGCTCACTATACTTTACATTTGATGTTATTTTTCATTATGAAACTCTTGATTGATGAATAAATAACCTAGTTTTTCGTTGTTTTGGTGAACTAACTGTTGTCTTCAAAAAAAATTCCCTTGCCTGTATTTTATCTCGATAAATGAAAGAAACTCAACATCATTTAATTTAAACTAATACTGTGAGGAGAGATCATGAACAGTTGAAACTCTTCGCATATTTTTCTCTTAATCTGAGACTATCTTGATTCAGGGGCCATAAAATAAGAGGCAGTTTATTATAATTTATTCAGGACAGGTGTGTCAAATTCATTTTATTTTGGGGACAGAATGCAGCTTAATCAGATCTCAATCCTTGCAAAATTATATGAAAATAAGAATAAGTCTACATTGTTTTTTTGTTTTTTTTTAATTCATTTTATATGTCTTGGGACAGCCTATTATACAGGGTACGGAAGCAAAACGTAGAGTGAATGACTGATTTTCGAAAAATGTCAATAATTTTGCAATTTTTTTTTTACAAAACTTTGAGACACGACCATTGTGAACATATTCACACAACATGTCCGCCCTCAGCTACATAACAGCCTCCACACGGTGGTGGAAAGCCTTGCAGGAGTTCATGATGAACGTCTCGTACAAGTGGTTCCACTCCATCACAATGGCGGCCTTCAGGGAGTCCACGTTTGGGTGAGATGCCCGGTTAGTCTCTCTCTCCAAAGTGCCCACACAGCAAAGTCCAATTGTTCAAATCCGGCGAAGATAGCAGTCACATGGCCTTAGGCCAAAATCAGTCATGTTTTCGGTACCGAACTTCTGGCATTTGAACGATGTGTGTAAGGGTGCACCATCTTGGGTCCACACATAGTTGTCCTCTGGCCTTGAGTCATGGCAGTATGGTGAACCTCAGCACCTTGTAGTAGGGCTCCTGGTCGATTTTCTCTCCAGCCTTAAAAAAAGAAGGGAGGCATCTTCTTGCCGTCGGACGCCACGACTTCTGGAACCATTGTTTGGGCTAGATGTTTTGTACAGAAGACCCCCTTGACCTCCTCTGCTGATCATCCAAGCCAACGGTTGTAGACATGGTCCATGGTAAAAATTGTCTCGTCAGAGAAATATTTTACAGTGGATCCATTTGCCTTGATCCATGCACTAACTTTCTTGCACCTCTGCAGTCTCCTTTCCTTCAGAGTGTCCCTCAACAGGCGGCGTGGGTTCATATGTAAGAGGACATCACCATCCCCTTCTTCAAAGCCCTCATGATTGTCCCTTGTCCATGTCAAACTCATTAGAGAGGAGATTCTTTATTTTATGGGTTCCTCCTTGATCTTCTTCTTCAGGTCCCCCAGAAACTCAGAATCCCTTTTCAAGTTGTGTCCCCCCCATTTCCTTAGTCCTTGAGAGGTATTTTTCATCCATTTTCATCTTGGTCACCTTGAAAATGAGACTCCTGGGGCACTTTACAATGTCCATAATCTCTACCACCTCAATTTGGGCATCCAGAAGGTCAGAGATTCTCTGCCTTTTTTGCTTCTTCCTCATTCATGATGGAAGATTTGAGAGATGTATATTATTGTTTACTTCTGCAGAAAGGACAGAATATGCGGGGAAAAATTTCAAACCTCTCTATTTTAATTACATAATTATTTATTAACAGTCCACATTTTCTTCCAAACCATGTACATAATATATTGTTTTACTCACCTAAATTGGTACCATTTGAAAATGTCGCGAATACTAATTATAATTTATGTAAGGAAGACTAAATTGATTATAAAAATCTTACTTATTCGAATTATACTTTAATTAAATACATTAAAAAAAAGTATATGCAATTTTAACAACACTTTTACTAAGTAAAAATAATATCATGATATGACTGATGAATACAACAGCATCTCAAGCGCTCACTAACAAAAACAAACAAACCAGTGTTCACTGAATGCTCAATACAAAATGCCAGCGAAAGTTAATTCATTTTGACATAACACCGTTTATATCAACACCAAATCTAAATATATTCTGAAAATGCATATGAATTATGAATGATATACAGGGTGTCCACGATAAATTGGAACTACTTTAAACTTCATCCAGATCCCTAATGTAGATATTCGGGGTTAAATCATACTAATATAAAAGGTTGCGTGAACAATACACTATAACTTCCACCACAATTGTTTTGACAACAAATAATAGTCATCATGGAACAAGCAAGGAGAGACGCCATCCTCGAATTGGCTCGCACGGGACACAAGCCCTCTGCTATCTACAAGCTTCTTAACTACCCCAAGACCACGGTGTACCGGATCTTCAATGCCTGGGAGGTTGAGGGGAAGGTCTGACGCAAGGCCCACAACATGAGAAGTGACCGAATCCACACTCCCCGCTTCCTTGAAGGCCTCCAAAAGTCTATCAAGGCTTCGCCAGGGACTTCCTTGTCCAGGTTGGCCAAGAACCGTGGAATGAACAAGCAGCTGGTCTCCAAGGCTGTGCATGAGGACTTCGGGTACAGGTCATACCGAATGGACAAACAACACATCCCAACGGCATCCATGAAGGCCACCAGACTCACCAACAGTAAGCGTCTACTCAATGACCTGAAGAGCCCGGGAGGAAGAATCATCTTCTTCTCCAACGAGAAGAACTAGACTGTCGACAGAAGCTACAACGTCCAGAATGACACGTGGCTTGCCAAGGAGAGAGAAGAGGTCCCTGCAGTCTTCACCACAAAGTTCCCGGCCTCCGTAATGCCCCTGGGTGTCATGTGCAGCACCAGTGAGGCGATGCCTCCTTTCTTCTTCAATCCCAAGGAAAGGGTTAACGCGATAAGGTACTGTAAAGTCATAGAGTAGTTTGTCATCCCCTGGATAAAGGATACGGCCGCTGAGAGGGAGTTTATATTCCAACAAGACTCAGCGCCCGCACATATCGCCATGAAGACCACTAACCTCTTCAACTCCCACGACATCACTTTCTGGGATTGCAACACCTGGCCCTCCAACTCATCCGACCTCAATCCGTGCGATTACTACTGGTAGGGGGAAGTTGGAGAGGGAGGTGTGCAAGGTCAGTCACAAGAACATCGTGTCCCTGAAGGGCTCCATTACGAGGGAGTGGAATGCTGTCGATTCCGCGGAAGTCATCAGCGCATGCAAATCCTTTAGGGGCATGATGGAGAAGATGGTGGCTGCTGAAGGAGGACATGTTGAATAAATTTATTGTTTAATATCATTAACAAATACACCCCAAATTCCATTTTTATCAAGCAGGTTGTATTTTAAGATAGGTTCAATTTATCGTTGACACCCTGTAAGAGAGCAATCACAAAAAAAAAAACAGAAACCTTGCAGCATATTCGATGTAACTTTGCATTATTTTATTAATACAAGTACATTACCATTTCTTAACTAAACAATATGTATATTATATACACCAGGAAGCACAATATACAGTGCACCTTGTATACACACTCGATGTTGTTGCCCACGCCTGCAATATTTCATTAGTACGTCAACATTGTTATTGCTTCGATCCAAACATGTTTAGGATATAAAAAGGGGAGGGCTATATCCACTGTTTATCCTAGATAATGACAGACTTTGCTTTATTCAAATAGAAAATTATCTACGAAATAAATGAAATGTAGCAATAGCATCAGATAAATAACTAGTAATTTTTAAAATGGCCAGTATTAAAATTAAATCAGAGATTATATTTTATTTAAAACCCTCTTAAAAATTATAATTGCGTAAATAATAATATTCTCGCGCTCTAACATAGTCCATTATTTTACTATTTCAGGATGTTCACAAAAAGTTCATCAAACAATTCAAGACGGTGGTTAAATTGAAGTATTTGCATCAGGTAGGATATATTGAAATGTGCATTTTGTGTAAGTAAGGTACTAATATATGAATATGATTCTTTTAGACTACAGTTACGATAGTCGCATCCTTGGGATATTTCATTGGTGGCTTGGCAAGAGCATGGTCTGCACCAGGGATTCCAAGTTTGCAGGGTTTGGATTCAAACGAAACTGTGTATGCCTTGGCTCAAGCACCCCTCTCAAACGAGTTGACATCTTGGATAAGTAAGTTTTTTGTTTTTTTTTGTTTAGCCATTTCTGCATAATTTGTGACGTAGACTCAAATCCAACTTGAATTAAGCAAAAAAAAAACAACACACAAAATAATAACAACATCTTAAACAGTATATCAGCTGTTGATATTTGAATTTTTCTAATGGGTGAAGAGTCATCAATCATCATTAAGCTGCGGCAAGATAAAAGTCATGACAAAATCCAAGACCTATCATGATATTTGTTTAATAAACTTTTTATATTAATATAGATATTAATAATTATTTATAAATATTCAAAATGGCGTAGAATCACACTAGCTTCCATGTTTCCTTAACATAATTTTTGAAATTAGGACGACAGCTTGGAAAATAATATAATTTTATATAAATTACCAATACTTACTTGAGTACTCTAAGCTCACTTAAATTCAATTATTGCGTCGGCTACAAAAAAAAAATGTATATTCAAAACGAATTATCTAATGTTAAATCCATTAAAAGATTAATGATTATTTAATTTAGCACTGTCTATTTGAATTAATTTAACTGCATTTAAAAAAGGGAAACATATTAAAATGTATGTCAGCCCCTCATCTGAAAATATAATAAAAAATGGTGCCTGTAATTTTTTCTTACGATATTTTGCTTTATAGCCATTTTGTCTCTAGGATATTTCGCCTTAGTATATAAATAAATGAGGGCTTGGCGTCGTTTTTCATTATTTTTGGTTGAAATTGATGTTCTTTTTAGATTTTTTAAATCAAAATATACAATTTATATTACTATAAAATGGATTAAATGTTTGTTTTCTGTTTTTATGTTTGTTCTTCAGTCCATGAGTCTTTTCTAGTATGAAAAATCCATCATGTATATTACTAACTAACCATTGAAAGCGTTACTGTGTGTATATATTTTTGTTGTTCTTATTGTACTAATTTAATTACCTATTTTGTCTCTGGTTCAAATTCATTATATAGTGAGATTTTGTTGGTGTAGCTATTCAAATTTTAAGCCATCTTTCTATCATTTTTCCAACGGATATAATATTGGAGAAAAATGATTATGTTGTTGTTAATTTGCCAATTTAAGCTTGCTGGGATTTTGACCTTATTCATACTTCTATTAATTAGAGTTACTACATTTTGTAAAACATGATAATATACGTCATGTTGACTTTTTTTTAAACAAATAATCTAGTTATAAAAAATTAATCAGAGCTGGGAGTAAATGAGACTGGGAATCGATTCCTACTTGAGTCTTATTAAACTTCAAAACAAACAATCGGTTTGGATTTGTTGATAAATTAAGGGGAATCATATTTGCCATCTTTTTATGTCAGTATATAATATGTTGGAGTGTTAATTTGTAGTTTTAATTGAGTTGTATCAACTCAATTATATGAACATCTGAAGAATATATATATATATTTTTTTGAAGTAACGAAGAAATATGTTTAATAAGAATTATAATTTTTACATATCCAATCTCTGAAAATGCTTAATGACTCACAGACTAGTAGCACTTTACTTTATTCATATCTATATGATCATAGTTGATGCTTTAAGAAATATAAAAATCTCTATCGACGGAAAAAGGAATGTTTCAATACTAAAAACCTATCATACAAAAATATAAAAGATCGCGAATATGTCATGTGGTAAATTCTTCATATGGCGAAATTACTTCCGACGAAAATATACACGAATAATTTACCCACAGTAAAAATGCTTGCGGCAAAAAATTACTTAGAAACAAATATAGTTTGACTACTCAGAGATTACAAAGCATAATATAGAATTGTGATTGATTAGAAAATCATTTATGGAGAGTGCTCAAAAACTCAAAATATTTGACTAGGTTTAGTGATAAAATCATAAAGCTCCTCAATAAAAAATTTATAATCATCGACTCAGTCGTTGTGGCTCCTTTGTTACTTTGCGCTGATTTGACTTTCTCCAATAATGAAACCTATTCGTTTTCCTAATATGTTCACTATAAGTTAATCTAACTACACATTATTCTAATAACAATAATCTTGATTTATATGCTTTCTCCTATAAATCAGGCACAGTTCGTATCCCCATACTAATAACCCGTATGGCAGGCAAATAATGAAATTTATGTTTTTAAAAGATATGGTGTTAATAATTTGAAAAATGGGATTCTTTCAAATTAAAAAAGAAAAGATTCCAACTTAATCACAATTTATAATACAGTTGTATGCAGAAGAATTCATAAATCTTAAAAGAAACGTAGATTAGGTTATATATTTTTTTGTTTAAATGTATGAATCAAACATATAATCTTTTGAAAGCAATTTCACTAAATCTGTCTTTCTCAAAGATTTATAATTTTTCTTTACCATTAACAGTAATAAAATAGAATATCCTATATAAGTACATAATATTATACCGAATCTAGAATTTGCCTAATCGGCCGTGTCTTTGTGAGAGTAGAAGTGAAACAGTTAATAGGGCATAAGGTGTAAAGAAAGTGACAAAAATAATCCATGATATGACGCTAGATGTTTAGCCAATTATATGGTGGACTAGAATTTAAATCCAATTATTATATAGGTCATTTAACGGGGGACGTTGACATCTGAATAACCGAGGGGAACACTCATTTTTACAAATAAATTCAGGCCATAAAAGGAATTAATATTTGAGCACAGAATTCAAAAATAATCTCAGTTTTTCTTTCAGTCACTTGAATCCTGAAATATCTGGGATTATAGTAATTCGGGACTATTATCGTTCAGTGTCATTTTTTACCCTTAAACCACTCCTCAAATTAAAAGTAGGATTTATAAAACTTATTTAAAAGTGTTTTTATGATCAAAAAGTGTTTTTATTGATTCTTTATCTTGTTCGAGAATAGATATATTTCCATTTTTAGGGTGAAAATTGATGAAAAACGACACTCTTCTGTAGAGCAAACCAACTAATTCATAATACTTAGTAATGAGAAATATCATAGTCTATATTATATAAAAATATTCAAGGTATAATTTAAAAAAAGACATATTTTATGTCACTTGGTGCCAGGTCAGGACTGTCGGAAAGATACATAAGAACTTCACATCCAAGCTCCGGGAGCTTCTTGCGCGTTATCAAAGATGTGTGCGGTCTGGGGTTGCCTAGATGAAATATGATTCCTCTCATATTTGAGTTTCCTTTTGTATCCAGCCATCTGCAAAATGGTTCAAAATGGTTTATTGATCGATTTTTAGCTCTGAGCAATACTACGACTGCTAATATGACGGTCTATCTCGATATTTGCCATACTTTTATCGACATTTTCGACGACAGGCCTGCCAGTGCGTACTCGCTCGAACAACTGTTGTGCAATAAGAACATAAATACTATCGGCCTCGTATACATCACAAATTTTCTTGGTAGCTTTCGACACGTTTTTCCCTTTCAGGCAGTAAAAATATAAAATATGGCGAATTTCTACTTTTGAGACCTTCAAACTTGACTCACGATAATTCACGAATGAACTGGGTAAGCACAATACTGTGCAAAAAGGGTTTGTAATATACTCTCACACCTTAACAACAGCTTATCGTTTGATCCGATGTGGCCAATAATGTACAAGATATTCTTATTTAAGTAGAGGGTAGGGGGGAATATGAAATTACTTTCCCCAAAACTATTAAATAATTAACCTATTTATTTCAGTAATTAGGGGTGGATGTGACCATACAGGACTGAATGATTGGTACCTGAGAGTCAACATACATCTCATTTTAAAATAAACTTTTTAATCACATTTTGAGCATAGTGTTGCTATTCGATGTAAAGGAGGACGCCTTTCTATAGGCTTCAAAAACTTTTATTCAACAGAGTATAACTTTTTTGAGGAGGTTCGATGACAAGGGGTCATGGAAAATGTTATGTTTTATGTTACTAATGGTTTTTTTTTCTCCATTAAATAACACCCACGACATAATAAAAATATTATATTAATTTTAATCTTTCGGAACAATTTTAAAAAAATCAACGCAACCTCCAATATTTTAAATATATATCTGTATAAAACAATTAAAAAAAGTAATTATATAACAGTGTGACAAATGACTATAGTTTTTGGATGTTTAAGAAAAGAAAATATTTCAACTCGTCCCGATCTTCCAAAATATTGACTTAATTAATTTTTTTAAATTTACTCTAGCGAGTCTAACTCCAATGGGAGCCATGTGCGGTGGAATAATGTCCAGTTTTGCTCTCCTGTATTTTGGTCGATTAAAAACACTTCAAATATCAGCCTTTTTGTATGCAATTGGATTTGGTCTATTGGGCTCCTCATTTTATACATCATATGTTGAAGCAATCATGGTATCCAGGATTCTGAAAGGATTTTCCCTTGGTCTCTGTATTCCAGCAGCTCAAATTTATGTAAGCATAATATATATAATTCATGGGCATAGCCAGGGGGGCACTTCCTTGGATTACTATTGTCTAAAAGAATAGTTTGTTAGTCGGACAATCTGGATTATTTATAAAATGATAGAATTTTTTTAAATGCATTCCCTAATTGATTTTTTATATATTTATATATATGATGGTCTTATCCATTTCGGTCCTTGTTTACACAGGTGTCTGGAGGGGCTGTAGCCCCTCCCCAAATTATAGAATATTTTCTTTTTGCTAGATTTTTTTAGTGATTTCATTTTGTAATTTTTTCCCTAATTCTTTTTTTTTTTAATAGCTAAGAATTATTTAACTTTTTTCCCAAAAAATTCAATTTTTTGTTAACAGCTGTGGATTATTATATTTTTTTTTTGTGAATAACATTGATTTTCTGTTTTTCAAAAAATGTAATATTAGAAATTTAATTTTGAATTTTTTTGTAAATATCTATGGATTTTTGACTTTTTTTGTAAATTGATTTTAATTTTTGGGTATTTGTTCAAAAAAATTCAAAAAATCAAGCCAAACCCAAAAATCTGCACACATCCCTGGTTTAGGACCAAGTACCGCAATCTAGTCAACCCCCATGAAGCCCAGTACCACTGGTCGGTCCTTAACGACGTTTTTTTAATAATGCCATTTATATAATAGAATAAATTTTATAAGTTACAAAAAATATAATATTTTTTGCAGGATATGTGGATTGTGTAAGGCTCTTAATACAAATATTGTATCTTTTTTAGAGTAATAAACCATCGACAGTTTTAATTTTTTTTTCAATGACTGACATTTAAAGAACAATCTCAAGGACTGGCAGGATCGAATCAACGCATATTTTTGAGGAGCATAATAAAAAGAAAAATGACATTTTTTTCAAAAATAGTTATACAAAACATGTTATTAAATGAAATATGACACATTTTATTAAAAAAACATAATAATAAGGCTTGAACTTTTCTACAAAAAAGGACATAATAAAAATCTCTTTTTTTTTTTAAACAACACCATTAGATAAATATTTACCGTCCGTTAGTGAACACTTTGTAAATAAATTTTTCAATATATCTTCTTTCCAAAAACAATTAATTTTGATGATTTTTTTAAGTATTTTTTGTAAGAATGTATTTTATTTTTCCCAAATTTTATTAAATTCACTAAACATCTACTAAAAAATGTTGAACAAGGCATTCATAACCAATGACATATAATCCAGATTTAGTATTTCAGGAGCATACTGAGAATTATTGACTATCAATTGTAGATTCAAAGGATTAAGAAACCTTTTTATAAATCTAAGGGTGTTTAATATCTAGGTTCACCAACAAAGGATTGATACAAATTTTATAAAAATTTGTTAAATATTTTTAATTTTTGGAGGCCCCAAAATAATCTTAAAAGAGTCCTTTATTATATTTACATTCAATTACAGGGATAAATGATGATTTAATTTATAATTAATTGATGATTTTATTTTAGGTGACGGAGTGTGTTGATTCTAACGTAAGAGGGACTTTTGGATCCTTTCCAGCAATAGCCATGGCACTTGGTATAGCAATTTGCTATATCGTTGGCATGTATTTACCATGGCATTTTCTATCCTTTTTTTGTACGGGAGTATCTGTTTTTTTCGGAGTATTCCTAATATTTATACCCGAGACTCCACAATGGCTACTAAGTAAAAGGAAGGAAAATGAGGCAAGGCGTTCTTTAGAGTGGCTCCGTGGGACTAGTGATGTGAGGTAAATTAACATTATTTTTTTTTTGAAGTTATCCATAAATAGAGTTGTGAAAATATGACCTTCGACGCGTTTGCTATTTTATAGATGGTAATATGAAAAGTGTTTTTTTTTTTGAATTATGCAAAGTTGATATCCTTTTTTCTATCATTTTCGAGAGTATCTACGCAGGCACAGTTTTAGAGAGGCATTAGGAACACTCCCCTAATAATAGACAAATAAAAAAAGTTTTTACTAAAGATATATTTGGTTTTCTATATAAAGTGACAATTAAAAAACAAAATTTATAAAAATGAAAGATATAGGGGCCTATTATTTGGAGGCTAAAATGTAAGAAACTGTTAGCAGGGGAATCTGCAGGGGATTTACTAGAAGGCTATAGTACCCGCCCCCCATTAAAAAAAACAAGCACACTGATATTTGAAGTTATTTTTCCAAAAAAAGTTAATTTTTTTTGGACAGTTATGTAATTTGGAAATTTTTGTGAGCAGAAATTGTTTTTAGAAAAAAAAATTAAATTTTGAAAAAACAGGCAAACTAATCGTAGTCTATGATGACGTCACTATTGCTATAATTTAGAATTTGATATATCGTATCGACTGCTAGGCAAGACAGACAGATTTTGACAAAACAAACAACCACTTATACACTATGCCATCAATATAAAAAGCAAGTTGGAAGTCAAACATCAGTTGAACAAGCGTAATGTTATAACTTTGTATTTCTATTAACCTTGGTGTGACCTGTAAGATAATCTAAGGAGAGACGAGACAAAACGGTCGATATAACAATATAAAAAAATGCATCCATCTTAATTAAAAATTGGGTACCCAAAAGTTGTAGTAGCGTGGATACATTATAAATAACAGGATTTCTATGCAATCAAGAAAATACAACTCAAAACCAATTTGTGATATGTTTAAATACTGTATTTAGCTGTATTTTATATTTCAATATGTCCGCCTTCACATTGCCACGCGAGCAAACAAATTGGGAGCTCTGATGATTAAGATTATTTACATGGAGTACCAAGCTGTCATTATGACAGTTTGGAGCGAATCCAAATTTAGATGAGAGGTGCGGCGGATATTTTTCTAAAAATATCCATAAGCTGCAAAATTCAGTGGGGCTGAGATCAGGACTTTGCGAGGGACATATGAAAAGAGGCTAGACGCTGCCCCTTCCATATTGTCATTGCTTAAGTTTTGGTTCTTCTTGCCTGTATGGGACTTTTAATGTCCTTTTTGATGGTGTAGGCAGTGCAATTAGAGATGCCAACGGTCTCTGCAGCCTTATTTAGGTGACACAAGCACGGAAGAGATCGCTTGTCTTTTGAAAATGTTGCTCCGACATTTTTACATTTGGAGACATTGGGAGAAAAAAAAGAACTTTTTTATTTTGATTTAGGTATTGTAACAAAACCCTAGGATTAAAATAACTCAGATAAAATCGTAATTAATTGTTGCAGTAAGCTTTGGGTCCCTACTTTATACAACTATTCCCTTTACACACCATTGTTAAAAAAAGGGTAGGACTTTTGTAGAGTGCGGTGGCGATTGAGATTTTGTCAGCCTTTAAGGTAGGCCCCTCTTTCAACAACGTCACTAAAGTTATAATCTGAGATTTGATAGGGGGATTCCAGTAAAGAAAAGGAAATGGGTAAGACGGGAAATCTCAACCAGGCTAAAAAGAAAAAGGGAAATTGGACGAGCTCTAGTTACCGGATTAGAAATATCACAAATGCGATGAAAAAGCCATCGACAGTGCCTTGAAGAAGGACTTTGGAAAGTCGATATTGTTGTAATCGACGGGAAGGCCAAGTCTCACCTAAGCAATCTTAAAATGCCCCATGAATTCATGGGTGCGTTGGTTAAGAAGATATCGATATTGTCCAAGATTGTTGACCGAGAACCGAAAGTTACGATTCTACTTGCAGAGGGTAATAACCGAGCAAGAGGTAAGAGAATGCTTCCCATCCACAGGTGCCGGGAAGGGTCCTCTTGGAATGGATGAAATGATGTTCAGACACTTCAACTTCACTGTTCTTACAACGCATTTAAACAAAATATGATTGTGGAGGGGGCAAATCCCCTTGAAGCTACTTTTTGGGAATACCTCCTGTATCTCCAAGAAGAAGGATCCGTCAGGGATTTGTCACTTTCGTCTGATAACGGTTCTGCTTCATCTGATCCGGGCCTTTCATAAGATACTTGTGAATCACCTAAAAGTAGTAAGAATTAGCGAGTGCCAGAAGGTTCCCAAGAAGTAGACGTCTGTTCTGAAAATGCACTATTCCTACGAACCATACTCCAGCTGGCGACAAAGGAGAACAAGAAGAGGAGGGTAGCTATACCTTTTATAGACACGCCAAGGCCTTGGACTCTGTTTCACATGATACGTTGTTGAAGGCCTGCTTTAGGTATTAGGTTGGGCTTGCTCCTTCTTTTGTTGAAATATTAAAAAATTGTCTATAGGAACGCCTCCGGTATCCAACGAAGGAAGGAAAGCATAAGATTCAGGTCAGAGATCCTACAAGGTGATCTCTCTCGGGTTACTTGTTAAACTTTGTATTTGGTTGGTCTTTAGCTAATAAAAATCAAACGGTTATGAAATAAGGCTGTATTTTTTCTTTACAAAAATATCCTCCCTAACAATGCCACAAGGTCTTGGTCTTTACCCCTTCCCTAAATTGATGTGTTTGTTGCATCTTTTCTCAGAGACACTAAAATTTAATAAACAATGTAACGTATTTATGCAATTGTTTGAATATGTTTATAGATGTATATATGAGTCCACAAGTTTCATTTGAATGATGCAACCGTCCCACCCTATAGCCAAATACAGTTGCAACTGTTAAATAAAAAGTGTTAGATGTAAAATTAGTTAAAATGAACAAATCTTAAAGGGATTGGTATTTTACTGTGCAATGTTTCATACAGGGAACATAACTTTGTTTTTCCGAAAGGCAAAATATGATAATATGATTTAATTTTTATGATAATAAATAGAATAGATTTGCCCAGGGTTGCCCAGGACACAAAATAATTAAAATTTATTATGAACTAATCTGCAAGTTGAATGACCTTTTTTTATGAAAATAAATCCTAAAAAATATTTTTTAAACCATGAATTTTTTTATTGCAGAGCCCATAATTTTTAATAGTCAAAAACAAAAATTCCACCATTTCGTGGTGAGGGCTACAGCACCTCCAACCACCCTCTGCAGACACACCTGTAAATTAATTATTAGCTACATACATTCACAATAAGTTTTATCCTTATAGTTCCGAATTTGAGGACCTGAATCAAAAGCATTCTCCAGATCAAGCAAAAAGTAACAAAGAGGGAGATGCTAAGCGTCAACAGATCTGGGATAAAGCTATGTTGGAGCCATTTTTCATTTCACTGATGCTCATGGGATTTCAGCAATGGTCTGGTGTGAATGCCTGTATTTTCAATATTGTTTCCATTTTCAAATCAGCAGAGTCTAATATTAGCTCAGATCTTTCAACAGTAATGTTTGGAATGGTTGGATTTGTCGCAACACTTGGTAATTATTATAAATAAATGTATAGCACTATCCATCAAAATCACACTTTTTATTGTTGATAATAATTGCAATAGGCTGAATTTAAGAGAGTTTGATCCCCTAATTCCAAATGTGGTCTTACTTTTAAAAGTAGTGTTTCCCTTAATCACTATTTTGTTACATATTTAAAATGCAAATTAAATTTAGATTAAAAATTTTAAAATCTTTTTTATCTTTGTTTTAGAAGACAAAATTTTCCCAATTGTTCCTATTTTCTGAAAATGTTTTACTATATTTATAAAATGTTGGTTTTTTCTTGCAAAATGATATTTTATTATTTTTGTTGAAGGATCTTTTTGTATTAAAAAACCAATACTTCTTATGACCTTTTTTATACTGTCCATATTTCTTTTAAGGCTGTTTTTTATATAATATCTGCAACTCCATTTGACCAATTAAATAACTAAATTTAAACTGAGCTTAAAGGTAACTCCTTTCCCAAAAAAGAAATGTATCAATCCTTTTTTATTTAACAAGGATAGGTGGGATTTGAGGCCAGAACCAACCCTTCCCTATGTAGCATTGGCGCCAAAACCATAAAGAGCGAGAGGCCATTGGTTCCCAATTTGGTGGAATTTCATAGGGATCGAAATAAAAAATTGAATCTCATCAAAAAAGTGAAATTGTGATAATTTTAAACTTTTTTATGTTTTTATTAATTTTTTAAAAGTTGTTTTTTATAGGTTTTTATTATTCACGAAAATATAAACTTAAGATCATGAAATAATAATAAAATATAACGAATAAGCCTTACAGTTTAGAATTATCTCATTTGATGGTGTCCCACAGTTCCATTTGTATTCCTTTTAAACATACAACATTGAAAAACTATCTATACCAACGTTTGTTAAAAATATGTAAAGGTTATAATTATTTTTTAAATAAAGAAAAGGTTACAATATCAAATATCATACCTTTAAAAACAATTAACCCTAAAATATTTCAAGAAGTATTATGTATTTTTAAAAGTGATCTAAAAATTTTGTCAAAAATTGTCAAAAAATGCCCAACAGCAATAAAATAATAACAATAAACAACATTGAGGACGCCCCTGAAGAAAGCCACCACTATAAAATTTGTCGCCACCCGGGCTATGTTGTCACAAGTTTGTCAAAAACCCCGATAAAGCGATTTTTCACTATTCTTACAATGGAAAGCTTTTTGAAGCGCGTGGTCTTGAAGATACAGATATATTGATAGTCCAAATGCTTAAACCTTCCAAAACCATTGAAAAAATTAATATGTTTATTAAATTGTTCCTTCAAATAAATAGACTTTCACATAAGATAGAATCAAAAAAGAGTCAAATTGTTTAAATATTGAGATGAATTTATCTCACGTTGACAAGGCTTATATAGGTTTTTTTGAAAGTGGTTTTTACTTTAAATTAATGTTTAGACTTTCAATTATCAAATGAAATATGTTTACACCTTCTTGATTCTTTTTTGAGCTATGAGCCTTTGAATAAAAAATATAAATTTTCTCATTCAACCATGGATAACTTGAATACTCATCCATGAAAAATTCATTATGAAGATGGTTTCAGAATCTCTTTACATTTTACTTTGAAATATATACCTAAGTCCTTTACATTAATCTTCAACAGCAAGCAATAATAAAATAGAACTTTATGGTCTTTTTTCTGAAGGCCATGAGGCTGATGGAGGAAAAATCAGGGCGTATTTATTGCCAGGGGATGAAACTTGACTAGTTTCAGCCTATTTTGCTATTGATACATTTTTATTTTTTGTTGGGTGATGTAGGTAGTTTTTAGCATGCGCGGGGCCTGGAGTAAAAATATATGTGTTTGACCCTTTGATTTTTTTACCTTTGTTAAAATTGGATATAAAAAAATATTTTTTTACTTATTTAGAATATAAAATCCGCCCCCATTTTTTCAAATGACCTTTCTCTACAAAAGGTCAAGACCTTTTATGGCCCTTTATAGTAAATTGTCTCCATATTTAATTTAATGATGTGTTTTTTTTTTGTTCAATAATGATTCTTCCATTTTTAAAATAATTTTTTTGTTTTAAAGGTCAGACCTTTTTTTTATTTTTATCGTCTTGTATAAAAATTATTCTATATTTTAAATATATTAAATATTTTTTTACTTATTTAGCATATAAAATCTGCCCCCATTTTTTCAAATGACCTTTCTCTACAAACAGTCACTCCTTATTATGGACGTTTATAGTAAATTGTCTCCATATTGAAGTTAATGAGACTTTTTTTTCTTTCTGTTAAATAATCTTTCTTCCATTTTGAAAAAAAAATACTTTTTTTGTTTTAAAGGTTATACTTTATTTTTATGGTTTTGTAAAAAAAATTATTCTATATATACAAGAAATCCCCACGAAACTCAATTTCAAACACCGCAGATTTGGCATAATGCGATATTTGTAATTATTCTGACTCACCGTGTAGTTCAGTATCTTTCCCTCATATCCCGTATTTTTTTACATTATGACAAATCATTATAAAAAACTATATATCGAGGTAAACAAGAATTTTGTAGTTTTTGATATTATGTCTATAGTATGATATAAGATAAGTTTTAGGGGTGGGGGGAGGGGTGGTATCCTGTAAGTATTTGATTTAATACCTTGAATTAAAACTTTGGACTATTCTTCAAACTTGCGATTAAAAAGGTTTTTGAATAAGTATTGGTTTGACTCTGATTATTTTGATTTTACAGTATTAAAATTATCGGATACAAAATAAAGTAAATACTCGATTAAGAATTAGTGCACAGTTATTTTACAAATATTATGTTTTGCATACATCCTTTTAAATAATGTTTTATTTATAAAAAGTTTTTATTGTCCTTCGTGGACTTTGCAAAATAATTTCTCTCATTTTACAGGTTTTAGTAACAAAAAAATAAAACAAAATCATTGTGCGGCCTCGGGCAAAGTGTCTCCCCTCCCCCCTTAAAAAACAGACCCGGAGTGTAACTATCAATTTGAATAACTCTACACTTTTTTTCAGGATCTGCCTTCCTCGTGGATGGTGCAGGTCGCAGGCCTCTTCTAATGATATCTGGAATATTAATGGGCCTCACCATGGGTTTATTGGGACTATTCTTCCATCTACAATCCATTGGATCCTCGGATGGATACGATTGGATTCCCATAAGTAGTTTGGTCGTTTTCATGATTGGATACTCCCTTGGATTTGCCAGCATACCTTATGTGCTCATGGGTGAAATTCTACCAACACAATTCAAGAATCTCTTTAGTGGCATTGCTGCCTTTTACAACCTTGGAAATACGTTCCTCGTTATCAAGCTCTTCTCGAATATCAGCTCAAGCTATGGTTTACAGGGTGTCTTTTGGATCTACTCTGGATGTTCATTCACAAGCGTTGTATTTGTTTTCTTTTGTTTACCAGAGACCAAGGGTAAGAGTGTCTCGGAGATTGAAGACATTTTTCATAGCAAATGGGCGAGTAAGGACTCGAAAAAAATTGAGGATGACTTCATTACCAAACTATAAACTTTGCTTTTAGTATATATATATATTTATTTATCGTGAAGTACTTCCATCATATTATGGGTCAATTTAATGTTCTATGAACATTTTTAGCGCGTCAATGTAAAAATGATTTAGTAAAAAAATCAGGAAAAGGAAAAAATCTAAATTAATTTTCTTTACTTTATAAACAAATTTGAGTAAATTTAGTATTCAAATTTCTGGGATGAATTAAGATACTGCCAAATTTTGCCTACAGTTCAAAACCTTTATTTCATGTAAGAAATTATTATTGGTTCCGATATGGTTCATTTTGAATAAAATTGATCAATTTTAGCTAATTAAAGTACAATTTGCAGTGTTTCCAAAGGATAAATAAGAGTAATTTTCTTATAGAAATTGACGATAGTTTGTCAAAGATTACAAATGTAATCCAGTCATAATTTAAGAAAAAAAAAAAATTCTGGATTGTTTTTGTGTTGACAGCCACAATCTTTTTAGTGTGTCATAGTGTATATTTATATCCCTTTGTATATATTTATTGCTTTTTCGATATGTATAATCCACTTAAATCAACTCTCAATGCATAATATTTGATTAAATTGCGTCACATATAACATTATTGCATCAAATATAATTTTTATACAGTCTTCCCAATGAAATTTTTAATGTTTCGTATGTAAAAAGTCGTTTTAGTATAAAGATATTCTTATTTTTAATAAAAATGTGTCGAAAAAAAAAAAGATCTTTGTTTTTTATTTATCAATTGGTAAAAACAAATGGAGAGCAATGAATATTTATCAAATTCCATTTTATAATTTTAATTTTCATTATTATTCATATATATATATATATATATGTCCTTCGTAATCAAAACAGTCCTTACATGACGGTTGGACTCGACTATTTCTATTATTTTATCCACATTTACGACAATTGGCCTTAAAAAAATTCGCGAACGGAATCAACGAAACCAAAATACCTCGTGATTGCCTGTTACAGTATTAGGACCAACAACACTATAAACATTTTCAGCCTCTTGGTTTGTGTTTTGCCCTTGTTTGAAGAAAAACTGTAAGGCATGGCGTATTTTCTCTTTACTGGTTTTCATCTTTACAACTGCTCAAACATTACTCAGTCAAAAAATCACAAAATTTTCTGAATCAGGGATGTCCAACCTTTGCCACTTGAAATATTTTAATAGGTAAAATTACCAATTTGATTAAATTTTATAGAAAATGGCATCATAAACAAAACAATTAAATAGATATTTATTCCAAATTTAGGACAAATATAGAAAATGGTAAAGTCTAGTTTTTCAAAGGCAAACTTCTTCAAAAAGGGCAATCTGGTAACTCTGTTTATTGGCGTTCACAAGATATTTTTTTAAGGGGGAGGGGGGTTTGCTACGTTTCTTAATTTGATCGAATTACCTCTCATTTTTCATTAAAGTGTTTTTTCCATGAGGGATAATTTGAATTTGATATCAGAATTTTTTATTATTAGATATAAATTCATTAAACTTAGTTTAAATAAATTAATACTACAAATACTTAGTTAATTAAATTGTATTATTGCTTGCCATACATACATGAAATAACATTTTAAAAATATAAGGCAACAAACACGACCACACAACGGGGTATTTGGCCTGATTCTAAAACCTAGTTTACATTTAAATTTTGTTTTATAATATTTTTATTTTTTAACATTTAATAATACCAATGTCTACGTTTTCTTCATTCATGGCTTGATGTCCCTCGTAAGATGGAGCAGGCATCTATTGATGAGATGGTCTGTACTTTGCAATTCTTCCATACAGACATTAAACGTTGAGCTTATGACCTTCCAATTGCTTAGGAGGGCTGAAAAATGGCCATATCCAGTACAATGAGTCTCAATTTTTCTCTTCAGAGCTGGATACACTTCGACTTTAGCTTATTAAGCATAGTATGCGTATGTTTCATACTTTGATCTTTTTTATATCGGTCACAACAATATTGATAGAAGAAGTCATGAATGACCTTCTTTATGTAGCTTGGAGACGTCTCAATAATTAACTGATTTTGGCTCTCAGTAAACCTCTTCGGAAAATGGTCTGCAAATTTATTTCCTGTAATGTAAGAATGGTCTTTGCACCATTCTAGATGTATATTTTTCTCACTCATTCATTTGATGATGGGTTTCTTTAAATTTTAAAACTTATTTACTGTAGTAAGTTGATTAAAGATTGCAGCAATTACTGATTTGGAGTCGGATCTGATTATTACATTGTTCAGTGTTTTTTTCGTACTTGAGAAGAGCTTCTACACCTTGTGTTATGGCGAAAATATCTACTTGAATCATAGAATCATCTTTATTCAATAAATCCATTGAATTACAAATTGATGATCTTTGGTGATGGCCCATCCAGCCCCAGCGTTTCCGTCTTCGTCTTTAGCCCCATCCATATAATCTGACTGTTATCTATCCAAATGCAATTACTTTTTATGTAGTCACTTGTTTGATCCATTCCGACTTGTATAAGTATTTTATCACTATGGAACCGATACCCACGACGTTATGGAAGATTACCAATTCCATTACAGGTATCATTTAAGAAATACTTCGTTCTCCAACATGATTTCTTTGCCTGTTACTTAATGTATAAGTCCAGTGTTTTGTACTGTGTTTTTTTCAGACTCTTCCCAGTTGGGTTTTTAACTTCCATTGTTGGCTTCTTTGGGGTCTAATCGACTTTTTCCATACTTGGCTGGGCGGTTGCTTGTTCCTTGGTACGCCATCTTCATTGAGAGCTTCAGTCCCTCCACAATTGGTATCAGTGACACCATCAACATTCATTCATTTTTACTCCCACTATCAATCTCAGTTTGTTTACTAAATTCAGTATTTTATTTTTTGCTAGTGGCTGCATAACCTTTTATGCTAGTCTCACAAGTTGTTTTTGATTTATTATCCTCTCCTTGATTTGGTTTAGTGGTGTCCCCCTCTACTTCTTCATCCTCTTGTTACATAATGGGGGCTTTCCTTGTGTCTTGGGAAACATACCTTCCTGCTGTGGCTCTTGGGATATTAAAGCCTACCATTTGCAGGGCTTCAAATGCCCGTTGGTCTACGCATATATAGAGTACCTTACCAAAGTTAGTAATTTCAGATATTACAAATTCCATCTTACCTTTAATCTGAAGAGTATTGAAATGGTGTGCTATAATGCGAGCAATAACTTCGTCTCGAATGTTACCAGTCATCCCACGAACGAAATCAATGAGGTATTTATCTCTTTTCCACTACATCCCATGAGGTTGCAATGAGATGTGTATTTGCTTTTATGCTTTTTAGGACATATTGTCCAAAAGCATTATCCTTTACATAAATAACTTCTCTTTTATTCGTATAGCAACGCCCTTCGAAGTTAGGAATTAGGTTGCTAATTGGTGCAGACAGACGACGTACGTAGTTTGTGTCAAGTATTTTAATAACTTTATTCTATTCAATACTTATTCTCTCTTAAGAATAAAATATCATTTGCTTCCTTAGCAATATCTGCGTAAAGAAACTTCTTTTTGTGCCTGATTTTCTTTTTATATTTTATGTTGTTCTCAGCAGGCAAATCCTCTTTGAAGGTGGGGGTTCATAAGTTACGTCCTCTTTGCCTTGCTTCATTACGTTAGGGGCTTGCATTGAATCCTTCTTTTTTGTATCAGGACTTTTTTTGCTTCTGGCCAGCTCGTAGTCCCTTTTTAGTTCTGTCTTCAAGAAATTTATATATAACCTAGGTGGTTGTTTCCCATTTCAAACTCATTGTTGGGTCTATGTTAGAATCATCTTCCATATCTATAGGTAAAATAAAAGGTAGTTGTATAAGATATCGATGTTGAGAGAGGCTGAGTGATATTGAAGTCCGAAAAGCTCCGTTCAATGTATTTATATTTTATTGCACATTCTAGAAGAAAAAGGAACAGCTGATCTTCCTAATTCTTAAATCCCTTGATAATTTTCAATCGAAGAAAAGGAGATATCCAGGTAGTGAAAGTTAGCCCAAGTCCTCCAAATCAACAGGCTTTTATATCACTATTAAATCGAATGAATATGTTAAAAAACGTGTACCTTAATAAACATGGATCTTCCAAAATCAAATTAATACTATATTATGCATAATAAAATAATAGTACTTTGTGCGTTGTGTGGTGTACATAAGCTCGAGGCTGCGTCAATTTATAAAATTGTTCCGAGGAATTGTTTTTTATATAAATTAAATATAATTAGTGCATTATATGACGTCATTATTATTAAATGAAATAAATAAGTAAACAACAACATTAACCAAGTATTTTCTTTGACCCTTAAGGTTACATAATTCATAAAATGCCAGACACGTCGTCTAAAATGTCAATTTGTGCATCACATCACTATTAATTTCAATTCATTTGTAATACGTGAGGTTTTACCTATGAGCATAAAGAAACCCATCTAAAAGGATTTCATAGACGTAAGTTCAAAAAAAAAAAAAAAAAATGAAATTTGAAGATTGGGCTCTTTTTGTACAATTGCTATCTGATAATATTTTATTTCTATTTGCCAGAGCTTTAATTATTATTATTGAAGAACCATGTAGCGGCAATTCCTGTCGATATCTTTGCTAGATATGGAGTGGTATTTGTGTGTATTGATTTCCAGTCATAGCTGCTCACAGCTAATTTAGGTTGACCACGTTAATTTTGGCTTCTTTTTTTAATATATTGGTGTTTCATATTATTTGAATCTCTGCTTATAAATATATGGTAACTCCAAGAGACATCATGTAACTATGTCATACTGAAGAGTCTGAAATATGAGACGGAATGAAGAATCGTATATCATCTTGCCACTTTATGTTTTAGCTCGTTTGAGAAAGAAAGCACAGTGGAAGTCGAGGAAACAGAGTCAGATCTTTTTTGGCGGAGTCGGAATCTGTAATGAAAATTATTATGACTTACATAATTAAGACTTAATTATAATCTTAGCCTTACACTGAGTATTCGTAAAGTTTTTTAATTTATAAAGTATAATAAGTTATTAGTATTTAATTAATTTATTAAAACCTTACTTCACAAACTTAATTCTTAACGAATTTCAAACTTGCTCAATAGTCTATACCGTTCCCAATTATCTATAAAGAATAAATTATTATCTTACCGGATTGCCGTTGGTACTTTTAACAATTATGACCGACTGTTTTGATGTTTATATAGGTAAATACCAACTTTGAGGGATTTTTTTTAGCATAAATAAAAAAAATATTTGTTGATTGTTTAACAAATAAAAAAAAACATTATTTTAAGTTTACAGATATTTATTTATTGTATCTCGACACTTTTTCTTCAAAAAGAAACCTAAAAAAAAATATTCACATTTCTAACATAAGTAAAAGAAGTAGATAAATCAATAGCTGACACCATTTTTTTTTTCTGTAAGTGATGTAATGGCATTGAGCAAACCCTACCCTTCAATTGTGACAGGTTTAAAAGTATTTTCGGCTTTAAGTTAATCTTTAGCAAAAGAAATAAATTAGTTAGAGGTGACAAGTCTTTTTTTTTGATTGGAGTTTGGCATTCTGTGGCAGACTTGAAGTGCCACTGATAAGTAAACACAACCATAACGAAAATTGTTTTTTTATAGGAGCAGTGTTGTGTGGGTCCTTATTTAGGACCGAGTACTGAGGTCCAGTCCAGCCTTGTCCCACTTTTCAGACCTTCAAGAAGGTAAAATCGATCCCTCGTGATGTCAATTGAGTGTGCTTTTCCTCTTTGTAATTATTCTGTTATATACCGGGCCGTGCAGAATTATTTACCAATTTTTGTTCAGAACATATCGCAGACAATAATGACATTTCGAATGGCTTGAGAAACAATTTATTCATACCTTTTTAGAATAATAAAATAGTTTATGATCAAATTTTATCAATGTAGCCACCATTTGACTCAATGACACTGGTCAGGCGACGTCTGAAGCTGCCACAGACTTGCTGGATGTAATCGGCGTCCATGGAGGCCCAGGCCTTGTTGACAGCAGCCTTTAAGGCATATATGTTCTTGTGTCGTTTTTTTTGTTGCAGGCCTTGGTCTCCACGTGCGCCTAGATAGAGAAGTCTAGTGGGTTCGGATCTGGGCTCTGAGGAGCCAGTAGTCCTTGGGCCAAAAGTTCATGTTGTCCTTGAGTCACTCCTGAGCTTTCTTGGAAGCGTGGGCGGGTGCTCCATCTTGTTGAAAAACCCAAGGAGAGTTGCCGACTATGGATTTCATCCACGGAAGGACCTTGGACGCCAGAATCTTCACATAATCCTCTGCCGTTAATCTGTAGTCAGTGGGGAACCGTACCGGCTTCATGACCTTTCCGTTGGAGGCCACGAGACTCAACATCATCACCGAAGCAGGGTGCTTTGTTGTTGCCACATAGCGGTGCTTATCTTGCAAATCTCCAAAGCTCACAACACGTTCATTTTGCCTGTTGAAAACAGGATCGACCGTAAAAGTTTTCTCATCTGAAAAAATGATGATGCGTCCAGATGAGCTCTTGATATCATTCAAGATTTTCTTGATACGCTCAAGTCTGATTTCTCGCTGACGTTCAGTTAGCAGAGGGCGTTCAGTACGCCTTAGGGACTTTCTTCCAGCCCTTTTCAATGCTTTTGAAACAGTTGATCTCGACGTTCCATCTTTACTTGCCTTGTTGAGACAGTGGGCTTCCTGCCAGCCCCAGGGGAATGCTTGAGATCACCCCAGCCTCCAAGCGCTTGGAAACGTTGTAAATTGTCTTCAACGAGGCCCCACCCTGTTCCTTAATGTTGTTATGAGGCAATACCGCTCAGAGGAGGGCTGCAATTTCGATCCTCTTTGTTTCCTGATTGGACATGGTCTCACATGTGGAAGTTGTTACGCTCTCACAGGAAGGATTTTTGTTTATTTTAACAGTAAAATACGAAACAATCAGATTGGTTGCCACACAACCTCTTAAAAAGTATATTTACAGCATCGGTCAATAATTTTGCACGGCTTGGTAATAGAATACATATATAACTAATTAACGTATAATTTTTTTCATATTATAATGAACAATTTAATATTTTTTGCAAAATATGTGCAATATCTTAATGCATATATCATTTATCTTATTTGGCTTAATAAACCATCGAAATTGTTATAAAAAATTGCAAGGACCTACAGTAAAGGACCAGTCACGTAGGACCGACGGTCTTAAGGACTGGTCCCAAGTACTAACGATATTAAGACAGATGGGACTGGTTGAGAATGGGACAACATATTCTAGGTGCCACCGAGTATAGAACCTATGCACATTGAGTTAAAGACAACAATCTTCTGAGCGTGTTCTGGATTGAGCTATGTTACACATTTTTTTTTATAAATGGTTTTAGAGTTACACATTTTGGAGGGAGACAAAATTTATACGAATAACCATGATTATTTTTCGATAATTAGGATGATTTAATTCTTTTGACAAAACTGTATTTTTAAACTACGATAAATATAAAAAGGTTTGCAAAAGGGGGCAGGATCCAAATAGCCCCTTTGTCATCTTTGGTTTCAGTCCTGCAATAAATCTCAGGGTTGTCAAAATATTGAGGTCTGATATTTTTTCGTATTTAAAATTCCCACCCCATACCTTTTCTCTTACAAATAATTGTAATTATTCATTCTTAATATCTACACATAACTAAAATTAATTAATATAGTAATTGAAAAATATAAAAAATGGTTATAATTACATATATAGATAAAAGGTTTTATCTACATTAAGTTATTACTAACCCTATAAATTCAATTAACAAAATATAATTACAATTTTAGTTTTTCGTGAAAGGGTTTCAATAGAACTCTAAGATGAATTTAATATGGTTCAAACTTTCAATGGGATTCGATATTGTATTAATCAGTCAATTATGTTCATAACGTCTAAATTATTTCTCTTAGAACAGCAATGATTGATTATAAATTAATCAAAATTAACAGAACAATTTATATAAGTACGGTGTGCAACTTCTATTTAATAACCCAAACATTTTTTTTAAACGGATTTTCTTCGCTACTAATCGTCCGATTTTTAATAAAAATTATAAATTGGAAATTAAAGTAAAACAATATATATTTATCATCTCTCTTATAAATCAAATTTGCTCTCTTGAGTATTTATAATGACTTCAACTCATGCTTCCTTCAGTATAACAGTATGTTTCGTCAAAGGAATTAAGGTGTTTCATTTTGCAAACATAAAATATAATTAGCATATTGGGTGAGTTGATACAAATTGCCTGAATTGAGTAAAAAGTCTATTCTTCGGCAAAAAAAAAAGGAAAAAAAGTTTCTAAATGTTGTGAAAAAGTCTTTAAAAAGTAACATTGAAAGTAACAATCTAAGATTGATCTTAGAGACGGCTAGTGAGTAAAAATTAATTTATAATTGTATGAACAGCCGTCACCGGGTGCACTGTACACAGATGGACTCGAAAATTAGAATCTTCTTCGAGGCTGTGTAGCCTCATTTCTAAAAGTCTGACAATTTTGTAGAGAGTGTCACTTGAAAAAGCTAACAAAAAGCCACAATGTAATGTTTGTTTTGTTTTTGCACGATCAGAGTAACAAGCAAAACGACAGAGGGTGTGCAATCTCCTCTGCAACCAAGTTGACAAATGGACGCTCATCTGAACAGGAGAAATGATTGTTGTTTGGCTGAATCAAAGGATCAGATCAAGGGAACCTTCAAACCAAAAACATATATCTTAGGTCAAAGTCTTTGGCATCGTGGCGTCCGAAAGGAGCCAGAAACCTCCCTATTCTTTCAAGGCCAACAAGAAAGTCAATAGGGTTGTTTATTAAAGGTCCTCTGGTACCATGTCTTTCCAGGTTGAAGAGCATGATAACCAGGGACAACTATGGGTTTACCTAAGACATCTGCCTGCCATACAAGTCCAAGAAGGTGTAACATTTCTGTGGGGAGAACATGGCTGCCTTCTGGCCTTCGTCCTCACCCGACATGAAGTCCCTGGACTAGAGTGTTTGGAGGGTCTTGGAGGAAAAGACGAGCCAGACTTATCACCCAAATATAGATGCCTAGATGGCCGTGATCACGGAGGAGTGGAACAACTTGTCCTCTGACTTCATCAATGCCATTTGAGCTTCGGTTAATCCCCGTATTGAACCCATAATTTAGAATGGAGAGGGACATAATGAATAAAAAAGTGTAGAAATTCTTGAATTACTAACTTTTGCTACACTAGTTTACTACGAAAATGCCACAAAATTGACATATGGAGAAGTAAAAATGGCTTTTAAAATTTTTTAATTGCTCATTGCTTCATACACCAATATAGTATAAAGAAATAAAGGGGGGAGAATAATATTCAACTAAAGCACTGTATAAAATAAATGAAATACTGCAAGTGTTTACTTCAATCCATTTAAAAAAAGAAAAAAAAGGAAGCACATTATATAAATTAAAAAAATGAATATGATTTTATATAAAGTTATCAACTAGCTAAAGTACAACCTGGACCATGAATCATATTTTTTTTCTCCATCACTTATTAATATATTTTTTGTTTACTTTTTTGAAGAGAGAATGGGTAAGTATTGTTTGAACAAGTACGTGTAAGCTTTCTCCTGAAAAACGGAGAATAACGTCATTGATTTGTTACGGTGTCATCTTCTAAATTAGTAAAGCAAAGTTTGTATGTTTGTCGACGCCTAATCACTCCTAGCAATGCCAAGTACTACTGTTAGTTATTCAGTATAATCGCTTTTAAATCATAACATTCTTGAGTCCACCTCGTAACTGAAGCAAGTCTTGATGACAGTCTCCTTTGGAAGATTCCAGATGTCCTCCTGGATCCTGGACATCAGCTCAGATTTTGTATCCCAGGTTGAGCTGTTGTTCGATTGCTTATCTGAACCTAACAAAATAAATGCCGTGGATTTGAGATAGGGTGAACTTGGAGGACAAACACTGGGTCGGGTACAACAATTTAAAATAATAAAATTATGACAACCAGGTCAACGTTTTTCCTTTCTGTCAGAATTTGAGCTCGTCCCATCTTTTATAGTTTGTATTGCTAATCATCTGCCACACACTTCCTGATAAGAAACAGTTGAGATCCCTGATAATGGCCCTCATCGATGGAAATGGCTCATAATGAATAATTTTTTTGCAATTTGCAATGAAATTATGATGCCTCTCGCAGTTTGACTTATTTAAGGGATCCTCACGCTTGGCTGTTGATTGATAATCTCTTTCAAACCCTTTTAGTTCCTCCCTATCTCTCCAGACAGAGAACTTGTTCAGGTTTTATACATTTGGAATCTCAGCTTTATCTCGTCCGTCGCAGATCACAACAAAGGCACTCTGCTTAAGCACGATTCTGAAATAAATATTTCGTTGATTGATGTCATTTTTTGTTGAATGACACCAAACACTTGTGACTAGCTGCCATACAACACATAATATCTTACCTACCCATGCACTCAACGTTTGTTGTTAAATAGCGGTTACACACAGTATATATATATATCAGTGCATTGTTATAACGGTGATAGTCAACAGTAAATAATAGAAACCACAATATGAAACGTTCTTTATTAAATGATAAACTTTTGATCGACTATATGTCATCATTACCTTATTTAATTTTTCTATCATATTATGTATTATAGATTCAACCAGAGTGACTAAACATTGGTTTACTTTTCTTATCGTAGTATTGGCTCTATACTACGTACAAGGAGAGGATATCGATATAGGATAGTTTCTCTCCAAGACCTCCTTTTATATCTTAGCTTTTCTCAGGAATTGCATCATTGTGAGTATTACTGTCATTAGTGCAACTCATGGAAGTTACACCAAAGGGAGTCTCTATTACAGGAACATTTTTTGAGAGGATGTTGCCTTATAATAGCCATTGTCCTCTGTTGCAACTAAAAAAAGTTGGGAATCGTGGATGCAACAAAATGCGTGAATCAAGGAAGAGAATGCTGTACTCAAGAACTACACATGAGAGTCAAAAACTGTTTGAAGAACAGTTTTTGACTCTATTAGAATTTGCAAGTATTGCAAATTCTAATAGTTACAATTTAAACATGAATTAATCCTATTAAGCAATTTCATGTCCTGTACCATTGGTCCTTTTTAATCTGAACACTTACTATCTTAATAATTAATGAAGTTTGAGAGATTGACATTAATTAATAACAACCATAAATAATTAGTAACTAAAAAAACCCTGAGTTCTCTAGCTTACGTACAAGTTGAGAAAATGACACATGAACGTGATCGAAGAAGTTTTATTTGCACACTCAAAGCAGTTCGGCGTCTCAAGGACTTATGTCTGCGCCGTCAGCAAGACAACAGAGTTGGAGAGAGAAAAGGACTTTGTAAAAAAAGGCCAAATTGGACCTGGATGAGTTAAAGAAAACAGCCCAGGCTAATATCCTCAATACTTAATAACATTATCATTATGGATTCAACCAGAGGGACTAAAAATTTGGTCTGGAGCAAGCTTGCGGGCACTTTCAGAAGGGTTAACTTCAGTTAAGGCTTTAACTTTAGCCATTTATGAAGGTGTTCTTAATCTACTAGACTGTCCAGGGTGTGGGAGTTCCTTAAAATTAGGGTCTCTTTCGTCCAGCCTCTTCTTGATCCTCCAAACAGTATTTCTGTGGACTCCAAATGTCCTTACGACGCTTTAGTTTTCCTCTACGGCCAAGATCATTTTTATCGCGCTACTGATCCATGGTAGGCGGAATCAATGCTAAGTTTATATGTAAATGGTTAAAGGAGAGGGGTTTTGATAAAAACTTTTGGCTATTGGACGGGACTCAAGAAAGGTGAACACTGATGTAAATACTGGAGCTACGTGAAAACTTGAACTGCAGTTTGGAAGAAAACTGGCCTGATAATTGTGTAGTCTACAAACTTGTGAAGTTCCATAACGCCGTCTAATTCTTGAGTTTGGTGCCCCCATTTGCTCTGAAAATAGATTATCTGGACCAATAGGAAAGCTGATAAACTCAGTTACTGGCTTATATATCCAAACATTCCCCGAATCTCTATTTATTCATCATTACTCAAACTGAAGACGGGGGGAGGGGGGTTGTCATATAAAGGGGTTTATTGTATTTCCAAAAAAAAGAACATTTTACTTCAAAAGTTTTTCTATATTTGCAAAAATGAACCATTTATCGACAAAAGAGTTGAAAAGTAAGGTTAAGATACCCTTGACTTGAAGAAAGTATTATTAGTATATATTAGATTCATAATAAGGTGCATGTCTGACATATTGAAATTTGAAGAAATTTATACAAGGTTCGGAAGCAAAACATGGACTGTTAATCAATACTAATTATGTAATTAAAATAAATAGGTTTTTGGGATTTTTTCCCTCATACTCCGAATCTCCTGTCCTTTTCATTTCATAAACATTTATCAAATCTTTCATCATGAGTGAGCAAGAATAAAAAAGGCAGAGAATCTCAGACTTTCTGGATGCCAAAATTGAGGTGGCAGAGATTATGGACATTGTGAAGTGGTCCAGGAGCCTCATTTTCAAGGTTGCCAAAATGAAAAAGGATGGAAAAGACCTCTCAAGGAAGGAAGGAGTGGGGGACACAACTAGAAAAGGGATTCTGAGTATCTGGGGGACCTGAAGAAGAAGATCAAGGAGGACCCCACCAAATTCCATGAATCACCTCTCTAACGAGTTTGACGCGGACGAGGGGACAATCAGGAGGACTGTGAAGGAGGTTTTGCGGTTGTTTTCTTACAAAAGGACCTCACACCACCTGTTGACGGACCCTTTGAAGGAAAGGAGACTGCAGAGGTGCAAGAAAGTTCGTGCGCGGATCAAGGCAAATGGATTTTCTATACGAGAAGATTTTCACCGTAGACCAGGTCTACAACCATTGGAACAAACTTTGGCTTGTACCAACCAGAGGAGGTTAAGGGGGTATTCTGTACAAAACATGTGGCCCAAACAATGGGCCTGGGGGTTGTGGCGTCCAACAGCAAGAAGATGCTTACCTTCTTTTTTAAGGTTGGGGAGAAAATTGGCCAGGAGGCCTACCAGAAGATGCTGAGATTTAGCATACTGCCATGGCTTAAGGCCACCTACCCAGAGGACCACTGTGTCTAGGCCCGAGATAGTGCACCCTCACACACATCGGTCAAATGCCAGAAGTTCTGCGCCGACAACATATCTGATTTTTGGCCCAAGCACATGTGGCCATCATCTTCACAGGATTTGAACTGGTTGGATTTTGTTGTGTGGGGCACATTGGAACCACATATCTTAACCGAACGTGGACTCCCTGACGGCCGCCAAGGGGTAGAACAACTTGTCTGGGAAGTTCATCATCAACTTCTGCCAGGCTTTCCACCACAAGGTGGCGGCTGTGCTTGCTGCTGGGGGCTGCCATACAGAGTGAACATGTTCACAAAAGTGGTGTCTCAAAGTTTTGGTAAAAAAAAAAATTTAAAATTATTTATCAAAAAAATAAAATTATTGACATTATTCTAAAATCAGTCATTCAGTCCACCTTTTGCTTCCAAACCCTGGATATAGTAATTTTTTTTTACCAATAATCACTTCAAAGAAAAATATATTTTAAAGTTTTTTAGAAGTGCTAAAAGTATAAAGTAAAAGTATCTCAATAGGTATACGGAAAGCTTATGATTTTTATATCAAGTTTAGTGTAGGATTGAATATCACCAAACCTCGTATTAATGAAAAAGCTGTCTAGCTATCAAGATCTGAATCCCTTGCTCTACTATGTGTGGGCCGTCTGTGAGAGAAAATCCAATCAACGTGCACATAACACTGTTCACTCCTTACCAGCTTCCATTCTCGAGGAAGTGCCCAACAAAGAGTTCTTCGTCAGGGCCTGTGATAGGTTCATGTTTGATTGATTGACTTTACTATTGATCCCAATAGAAAGAACATAGGATTTATGAATAGCTGACTTAATTTTTTTAGAAATAAATTATAATATACAGGGCTTATCAAAATGTAAACTCAAATTAAAGTAATACAACTAAGTCGGATTCAGATATATCATGGTAAAAAATTTGGTAAGAAATATTTGATCAAACCTTTTTTGATGATCCCTTCTTTACAAAAGAAAAGTCAGCCAATAGAAGAAATAAATTAATAAGTACGTTAAGTCCTAATACTCCTCCTAATATTATTTTTTAGTGATACAAAAGTTTTTTTTGCAGAGGTTATATTTAACTAACAAAAACCTCGTATTTTGATAAATCAATTCGTTGGTTTTCTCTACAGAATATATTGAAAGTAAGTATGAGAGTTAGTGATGATATATGATGCCATTAGCCAGTCCAGTAAGACACATTATCTTTAAGCCCTAGTAGATCAAAATGAACTACATTGAGTATTTGAGCACCATTCTAGAGAAAGGTCTATAGCCATGGATTCATTCCTGATTGAAGTACAATACTTAGACGACATTTCAACAATATGTTGCTCCCTCTAAAACGTCCAATATAATCCAAAACTAGTATCAGACTCATTTCCCCCGCTTTTGGAGCAATAAATTTTAACCTTGGACCATTTTTAACATTTTGGATTTATCAAAGTTGCTAATTAAGCTGCCCTCATATTAATATGTATTTTAATTATGTCAATATATTTCATAAATGTAATTATATATTTGATAAATGAATTTTAAAAAACAAATTTTTAAATTTAATATTTTTAAAGCATGGATCAAACAATAATCAAATTGGTATGCATAAATAAAAATCTTTAAAAAAAGATAAGAGGGGCAAGCTGGAACCAGAGGAATTAAAGAAAACAGCCAGGCCAATCCCTTCAAGTCCATGAGGTTCCATGCAAAACATCTCAGGGGTTTACTCCAGATTCTCCACAGGGATATAAAAAAAGTGGCTGGAAATATTTTTGTATGGGTAAAGAGGCCACTTTTGACACCAGCGATGAAAAATACAACATCACCTCTGTTACAAGCTGTTTTGAACACGTTTGGCCCCCTACAGCCCTGACGCTAACACCCTCGGCAACACCTTTTTGGTGCAGGTCGAGAGGAAGGACTACAGTGTCTGTCATCCAAACACTGTTGCCCTCAAATCCACTGGGACGCTGTGACAGAGGACTATATCAACAGTGGGTGCCAGATCTTTTGCTGCCACCTGATATCCCTAAGGCAGCTGCTGGAATGATTAAAAACATAATGGCATTAAAAAAAGTTATCTATGATCCATAAAAGTGACGGTACATGGAAATTTCAGATTGAGCCAGAAAACAGCCGGTAAAAACCCATTTAAAAAAAATACTCTATCGAAATTAAAACTACGTGCCATAATTCCTTGTTTATTCGTAAGTAAAGGTCTGCCTGTGATTAATCTTTTATTAAAATAAATAGTTATGCATTTTATATATTTGTTTATATTATTTTTTTTCTTTCAATAAAGCATTTTGCATTGTAAAATTGATTGTAGATAAGGGAACTTATCCATAGAACTTACCTCATAGACAAGAAGATCGTTTCGGATTCTGGAAGATAAATGAAAAGTAAGTCCATATTTTATTATTTTTTATTGATTTTGTCGTATGAAAAATTTATAAGCTTCATTTGATTATGACATTCAAAATGTGTTTAACCAATATAAAACGAGAGATGTAATAAATTATTTGTTAATTGGTTTAGAGTCACACATTTATAAATAGTTTAGGTTAGCCAGAATTGTTAAATTGGAGGCCTTCACTGGAAGGCCTCCTTCAATACTACTATGTGAATTGGCAAAGTACTTATACTCTTTCTCCCCCTAAAAGAAGTCATCCTTGAGATTAATATCGGGGGAGTTAGAGGTCCAGGTCTGGAAGGTCAAAAACACATTCTCTTCTTTGAGTCTTGCGGGCCTTGTGAATGGGGACTGAGTCTTGTTGAAACAGGAACTCGACACTATTTGACTAAGCTTTCATCCAAGGTATCACTTGGTCAGAGAGAAGTTTAAAGTACCTTTCAGGACCCATCCTTTATTTTGTCTCAAAGAGGATGGGAGGGATGACACCACCATTGCTCCCAATTACCCCCAGGGTTTGTTTCAAAGACTTGGAGGACATTAGCTCATTCTATAGCCAACAATCTGTCACTGTGGATGTTGTGGGATCTGTCGACAGTCCATTGTTTCTCATCCAAATAAATGATGATTCGGTTACCATGGGACTTCAAGTTGTTCAGCAATATTCTTCAGTGGGCTGCCCAAAGGGCCTTCATTTTATTTGTAAGGATATGTCTTTTCTACAAACGGGTTTACTTCATCCACAGGTCAGTGTTTATGGTCCCGTAGACTGTTGCACAGCTTTCTTGATCCTCTTTGGAAAAAAAACATTAATCGGAGTCCCAGGAAATGCCTTTCTAGAAATCTAGGACTGCTATTTTTATCCCTACAGGACTTGTGTACTTTTCTTTTATATGCCTCCTCCTCCTTCAATTGGATGTAGACGTCATAGACTGTACTCTTTGGATACCACAGTAACTTTTTGATATACTCTGGGCTCTGCCCCACGCAAGGCAATTGGATGATAGTGTTCTTCCATTGTAAATACAAGTTTTGAGTTAAAAGTTGCACCAGTAACTTAAAGACACGTTCAACATCTCACTTTCAAATTGAAAGTGACAGTTAAATTATTTCCTTATCGCTCAGGATGTACTTAAAGATGGTCCTGATTTACCTGAACGACCTTTTATATAGTTAGTAAAGGGCACGTAGTTATATTGAATGAATTATATTGTCGTTTACAAAATAAACATACAAACTTGAATTTTGGTTTGAATATATACAAGTGTATGACTGTATTTCACACATAAAAGGTGATGTGAAAGCTTTTCTTAGCAAGCGCCATTTTTTAAAAACAACAAGTTTTCACAACAAGCTAAATAAATAAAAAAGAAATATCCTTTCTTAATATCTATATTACTGCAAGTTATATTATGTATAAAGTACGTCGACTCCAACATAATGTTTTCATCAAGTGTATTAAGCATCAAATTTCATAAGTATATTTCAAATTCACAAAGGTATGATTACACATACCTAATCGGAATTAAATATGTAAAGAAAATCGATATATGCTCTCTTTCCTAATACATAATTGAAGGCATATTCAATGCACTAGCTGTTATATTTAAATTGTATTCACTACTTATAGCATAGGGGTGTCCGCAGGATTATATTTTGTAGAGGGCTTGGTTTTTGGAAATAATTTTTTTTCGAAAAACATTTTTACAAATCCAAAGCTATTCACAAAAATTAACTTGACTTAAAATAATTTAAAACTCGCAACTGTTATCAAAAAATTATTTTTTTTGGAAAAAGAATTCAAAATTAAATCTATATGGAAAAATTTAAAAAAAACTAGAACTGTTCACCAAAAAATTAATTTTTGCTATTCTAAATAACTTAACAGAATGACGAATTTTTTTTTGGTAAAAAGCAAAAACTTCCATAGTTCAAACCCTCACCACTTGCGGATGCACCTTTAGAACGTTTTTATGTGACGTCAGCATTTTTCATGTCGGCAATTTTAGGAGCCTAAACAACCAACTTTTTTATGACAACAAACACCCTCTTCTCCTTCATATTTATGAAAATAGTTCACTATTGGTAGTCAGAATGTGACCAATAAATAACAGGACTTAATCCTTACTATCTATCTAAAATATATCCATCTATTGCCTAGTTTTTATAATATATCTGACCCCAATATGTCTAAAAATATGTTATTATGTCCTTATATAATTCTAATTCTATTTTAATAGTGTAGGTAAGAGTTAGCTAACAGGGTTGATCTTATGTAGCGGTAAACATTACCCCCCCCCCACCCCTTTTTCAAGAGAAAAATTTAAACAAGAGGTTTTTTGAAGATTTTTATTTAATATGTGAGCTCTCAGCTCTAATAATTGCCTGAATACAAGGCCTAAATCCCTTGCTGGCCTTGCCTATCCAGTCAGACTCCAGCTTTTGTCCATTCCTTCTTGACAGAAATCTCTAGAGACGGCACACTCCTTTAAGGACTAGCACAACACTCTCCTCCAGACACACCTAAATAGAGTAGTCCAAGGGGGCTATGTGTGGAAAGGAGGATGGCCACATGTTAAAGGCCCAAAATTACGGAAAGTTGTCTCTCAGGAAGGTCTTGGTATTAGTGGTGCAATGACACAGAGCTCCGTCTTGAGTGAAAATAAAGTTATCATAAGACTTTTATGGGACCCAAGGGCCACTTTCTTATCCACAAATTTGATGTAAGCTTCTATACTGAAGCGCTTCTTCTTCTCGACAAAAATGGGAGGGCTGACTTTGCCTGTGCAGCTACAAAACCAAAGAACATGGTGGCGGATAAGAAGTCTCTTGTACGATCAACAGTGGTACGGGTGCACTTGAGCTCCTTGCGTATAACCATAGGGCAAATCCCCTGCAAGAGAACTTCAAATTTTCCCTCTTATACTGCTCGATTTTACTCTTTTTCGTTTTTAATTTAGTTGAAACTTTACAAGAGGAATCTTGAGGTACATAATCTATCTTTCGTCAAGTATGAAGACAATTGACGAAAAAATTTCCAATTGATTGATATTCATATTATGTGTTCCACTAAATAATATTAACCATGGCCAACAATGGAAAGAAAATGACAATTTGCTCAAATTATTTACTTTTTCGTCCCTAATCGATCAAAATAATACTAAAAATTGTCACTCTTAGTGATTTTAAGTACATATTTATTTAACCTAATTAAATCAAGAGTTTATCATTGGCATGAAGTAGTATTCAATGCAAGTGTGAAGTCTTTTTTATTCATAAAACCATTTGATGGAGTCTAATACAATTTTTTTGGAAATTTGTATATTTTATTTTGTAAAAATATTTCTTTTGAGTCATCAAGATTGATGAAGTCAGTGGAAAACCTCTATAACTGGCTATGCTGACCCTAGTAACTAAATTAACAAGATAAATTCTGCGAAGAGGAAAAAAAAGTTGATTACATCATGTGTAGAGAAGGGTAAATTATTGTATAGGGCGTTTAAAAATTATCTATCCTCTTATCTGGCGCTAGGCAATTTTGCCCTAAACTATTTTACCTTTGGAAATTTTGCCTTTATATATAAATAAATGAAATTTATAAGCCCTTTTTGTTCTTTTTGGTTAAAATTGACTTTCCCTTCGTATTTTTGAATGAAAATATGTAATATGTATTACTATAAAATGCAAATAATGGTTGTTTTAGGTTGGAAAAATGATGGAAACTTGTCCCAAAACTTTCAATCCATCCTGCAACAAAATCTCACTATGTAATGAGTTCAAACCAGAAAAAAATAGATAATAAAATGACAAAAATGAATAAACACGACAATGATTTGAAACAAAGAATTGCTAATCACTTCTCTGTAAGTAATTATCAAAAGAAATTATGGATTATTGATACTAGAAAAGACTAATGGATTAATGACCAATCCATATGTAAGACAAGAGCTTAATTCCATCATTATTACAACAGAAAACATTAAATGTATTTTATAGCAATAAATATTTTATATTTTGATTTAGAAAATTCAAAGTAAACATCAATTTCAAAGAATCATAAACAATAATTTATTTATATGCTAAGGCAAAATATCCTTTATTGAAAATTACTTTTAGGCAAAATGTTTAAAGACGTTTGAGACGTGTAAAGTACTCCCAAACATCACCAATAAAGTTATGAATACTCATCCACGGATGTGAGAAAAAATATATATCTGGAGAAATCGAAATAATTCAAAAAAAAAAAGTTAATAAGCAATTGGATTATAGAAGAAATTGAAAAAAAAATATGGATGAACGGTTTATGAATGTATTTCTTGTCGCTCATAGTTTATTGTTCACTTTTTTGAATTTGTTCATCGTTCATGAGCTATTTTTGAACGATTAGGAATTTTAAACGATTATCAACAATACTGGATTATAATAGAAAATCGATTAAAACACTTTATAGCGTTTTAATATTATAAAATATGTAAATATATACATATGTGTAAGTCATTCATTTTAAAAATAGAGGACGCCCAACATTCGAGGTAAAAAATGACAATTCATAAAGTCGATACTCCGTTTCTGCATAAATTTATACGAAATGGTTTAATACGAAATTGTTGCTATACAACATGTCCTATCTTATGATTTTGGGCCTTTTTTCTCTTTCTTTTGGGAGAAATGGCTGCATAATAATAGCAATAAAAGTAACAACGTGCTACGTATTTATCCAATACATAGAACGAGTGTGCTTACAAAAACGAAGAGTAACACCATAGAATTTCAATAGTGTTAGTCCAAAGTTTGTATAATCACTCCGATCAATACCTGTTACGCCCGCTACTATAGAATAAAACTAGGGATTAGAGGGATATATTTTGATGGACAGTAGGGGTTAAGTACTATTATTTGTTGGTTCTATTTTTACAGACAATAGTTTACTAGTTGTCTTACTATTAATGTAAAAAGGCTTTTATTTTTCTAAAATTTGGTTGATTAAGCTTCCAAAATGACGGACATCAACAATGCTGACGTCACTTTATAAATCAATAGAATAAATAGGATAATTATTGTTGTCAAAATATTGTTCATTAAAAAGATTATAAATCACATGAATATCCTACCTACATGTCCTGGCAAACAGTCTGATAATTATTCATAATTACTTAAAAATACAAGATAATAAATATACAAATTTCTATTGAATTACTACTTTTTTTTTGTACCTTGATCAAACTATATTTCAATTTAATATCTTAACTAAACATTAACCTTAATTCTTGTGTAGGTAGTTCACACTAAAGTACACAGGAGTGTCATAGTAATTTATAGTTCTTCAAAATAAATAATTAGTTGTGCAATCTCCAAAAATCTCTTTAATTATATCAAATTTCATAATACCTCGATGAAACCGATCCTCCAAACTTTTATTTAAACGAAAAAGATGCGCAACTTTTTCTAGAACCACGTAACCTCATTTATTTTTATAGTGAATATAAATTCCGTAGAGCTTTTTTATATCAACAATGATACAGTCAATGGGTTCTATAAACATCTGGCGTGGCCTTAGTCTGGGACTTGAAAAAGGGCATTGATTATGCCAAAGAATGAGAGGAATAATAGAAAACATTCTAACGTTTTCACGTTTTTCATAAATTGCATTAGAATTGAAAGAGACGGTATTTTGGGTGCTCAAAGACGATATTTTTACTATGTAATATAGACAAATTTCTAATAAACCGTACTAAACTCCATCAAAGTACTTTATGAATAAAGAGAAAGACTTAGGCCTTTATTGAATACTTATTTATGCCAACGATAAACACTGACACTTGAATTAAATTAAAGTTATACGTCATGAAAAACCGTAAAAATGGCTGGATTTGTACAAATTTTTTGATCAATTAGGGACACGAAAAGCAAAAGAGTCTTGCAACGTAGGAGTTGGTTTATTTCATTACTGGTGTCAAAAGAGACCTCTCTACCCAGGCAAGGCACTTTCAATCCACTTCCTTTATTTCTCTCTGGACAGTATGGTGTCAAACCCAAATATCTCTTGAATGGACTGGAGGGGATTGACCTGGGCATAGCTTGGCTTTTTTGATAGAATGTTCATCTTCTCCATAGCTTCGATCTTGTTGATGGACTTGGAGTTCCCGAATGGAAATCCGTCGATCACGTTCAAGTGTCATTTTCTCGACTTGTTCGTTCAATAGTGAGGTCGGGTTTGTTTTGTGTTGTAACTAATTGCTTATCTTTTTATATATTGAAATATTAACTAATTTCAATCACTCAAACGTAATTAACTATTGAATTAGTGAGTGCTCAGATTTTATTGGACCACCCGGTACAAAAGCCTGATTCAATGTTCGTGTCATAAAAAACTGAGAGTAATTACGAGATTTTGTTATTGAGTTATAAATAAAAGTCTTTGTTGGACTTTGAGTAGAATTGAAGGCCCACCATCGGAGTACATCTTGCCAATGTCCTTGTTTACTGCCTTCTACCCTTCATCCCTTGTCACAGCTGATTTTAGCTGATGGAATGAAACGTCATGACAGTTAAGCTGCTCTCCTGCAAAACAGTCTTAAAATTGTCAGGTTTATCAAGTTGATTTGCGGTCTTTCTTTAAATACCCAAAATACACACAATTTCCATGAATAAAAGTGAGCCTACATTAGTTATATTTGTGTTCATAAAATTATAATTCATATATTTACCAATGATGTATCCTTTTATTTCCTAATAATGAGAAAAGATACGTCATCTAAACGTCACACAAGACATGATTATATTTAGTTCAGTTACATAAAGAAGATCCCAGCATGGGATCTAAATCCATATTTCTAATTAATATACGTACAAAGTTTTCATTCAGTAGGTATACATTATGTATATACGATGTAACATGATTAGAAGGCTGTGGGGGTTTATTGGAGTTCCTATCAGTCTATGTATTGGGAGTAGAGGAACTTCTTCATTTTGTACTGAATCAATATTTAATTGAATTGCACAAAAAAGAAAAATATGTTCTACATAAACATGTTTCTTATCAGACGACTGATGAAATTTATCTATGTTTTTTTCAAACATGGAAAACAAACACTGTGCAATAGGTAGATTTCATCAGCAATAATTATAAATAGACTAAAGGTGTTGTAATTCAATCTTTTTGTAATATATTAATCGTTACATCCACCAGAAAACGTTGAACAGAGGTTATGTTTTTACCTCTGTTTGTTTGTTAGTAACCAGGATTACGGCAAATGGTATAGATGGATTCGGATAAAACTTGGTACACAGATAGTATATGGTCAAAGTACGAACGCATTTCATTATAAGAATGAAAAAACTAGTGAATGATACATTTATACGGGCTTGTAAGCGTTCCATGAACCAAAAATCGTTCAACCCTTTTTTCCGTTCCGTTCCCATCATAATTTACTACTATAGCAGGGGTCAGCAACCTATGGTACGCGTGCCACTGCTGGCACGCAGAGGCATATTCACTGGCACAGGCAAATTAGAACATATTCCCATCGTTTGTAAGTTCATAAGTATCAGGAAATCCTCAAGGACATGGTGTTACCTTGGGTTATATATGTTCCAGCAGGACTCCCCCCTGGTGCACAAGTCCAGGACAATGTAGTAATTCCCGGAAACACAATTTGTGACCAACCTCCTTGCCCCATATGAATTCTCTCGACTATGGTATAGGGCCTGTGTATTATACTGTCTCCCATACCAGCGTTGACGAGATTAAGACATTATGCCGAGAGTCAGTAGAGACAATGTCTGGGGACACGTCGTCCAAGTGTGTGCAACCTTCAGCCCCAAGTTTGAGGCCACGGTGGCAGTAGAGGGTACCATTTTGAGAAAAAGCTTTCTAGTTATTGTTCTTCTGAATAATATATACCCCACTCGTTCAAAACTATGTTGTTCTTGATTAAGTCTATTTTTCGTATCCTACACCAGAAGGTCGCGTTTTGCTGTTTTACAATGTACAGAATAGATAAATACGATGTAAATATCGGAAGATACCTAATTATCTTAGCCAAATCTCACCCCAAATGAGTAATAACTCTCTTTTATAGGACAGAAAAATCCTATGTCTCAATTATTAGGGTGAATCATCTCTGTTCGATGAAAATAACTACCAGTTATGAAAAACCTATATAGTGGGAAAATATACAGTGGCCCTTGCCCCCCCCCCCTGTGCCACTGCTACAAATAGGTATCACAAGCGTTAATCTTGGGTTTATCAGCCCTTTAACTCATATCTAAAAAAGTAAAAAAAATGTACAAAACTTTTATTTTTAAAATTTTTCGTAAGTGCTATTGGAACAGTATGCTAAAATCGCATTTTTAGGGTGCATGCAGCGTTATAAAAAAAAATCAATTCTGTTCATTGAACGTACGTTCCATAGAACGCCAACCAATTTTGTTTTCCGTCCCAAACCTATACGTATTTTCCCAAAGTGATGAAAGGATTTCTTTTCTCTGATGCAGACACTTGACGTCAATCTCACAACGATAAGGAGATAATTATATTTTTAACAAAGAGAATAAATAAAAAGGTTCATTAAGAGACGAAGAACAACGTTCTCATCTCTCTATTCCAATTCTACGTTGCTCCAACTGTACTGAGCTGTACAGTTTTCCTCGATTACGTCTCTCATTTCCTCATGCTCTCCTACGACCTGGCCATTGAGTGCCTCCCAGAATCCTTTCAGTTATTTGCCTGACGACATTCAACCACCTCTTCTTCTTACACATCCTGGCTCATAAAAAAGTGGAAATCACTGTTCTTGCCTAATCTGATATTATCTTTGTTTGTTCATCCATGAGTCTTTTCCAATAGGAATAATCCACAATGTCTATAGTCTAATTATACTTGATAACGGATAATTAAGTGATCAGCACTTTTTCCATTCAATGTACTGTTGTGTTTGTTTATTTTTCATTTATCTTATATCTAGTATTCATTAATATTACATAATTTATCTATAGCTTAAACACATTAGTTACTAAATAAGGGAAATTATTTTTTACATTAATTTAAGGAAGGGGATTATTCTGCTCTGGAAGTTCTTTCCTAGGGCTAGTGATCCCACGGAAAATTTGACCAAGTAATTTTTCCTAAGGCAAGCTTTCGTGGATCTGTTTTGTCTTTTTGTTCATATCCTATTGAATTTAATTTAAAATATATGGCAACCAAAAATTGAGGACTCTACAGTTCCATATGGTTCGATTATTGTTTTTTTTTTTTAATTCTTACTTGAGATAATTTTAATTAGCAAACCAATTTGGTCTCTGGTAATAATCATAAAAATGATTATCACTTGAATTAACTATTTGTCGTATGTAAAGCCGAATTGTGTACGAGGCAACGCATCATATTAGTAAGGTATTGAAAATAAAATATTTACTCTAGAGGACTTTGTAATAAAAGAATAACAAACAATTTTTATTTCTTTTATTAAAAAATGTCATTGCATCAAATTCTTGGACAAAAAAAAAAAAATTGCATAACACATTTTTATGAATTTAGTTGAAGTTGAAATATTCAATATGGGCTATGTACTAACAGTTTTCATTTACTCATCTCTATAGTGCAAATTTGAAAAGTTAAGAGTCATTTTTTTACAATGTTCTAATGAGTAGTACCCAAAATTACCGGTAGAATGCAGTGAAAAAAATTATCTGTCAACCGACTGAAGTCGGCCTTCCCGAAGAAAACGAAATTCGTAATTGCTGGCATGGCCAGGAACATGAACAAGCCCACATCATCGGTGTCCCATGCTCTAAAGAAGGGAGGAGGGAAGTTTTTTGCGGTTTTTGCCGTTGCATTTGTGGACAGAACAGCAGAGAAAAGTATTTTCCGATGAAAATACCTTTATGGTTGACTCTGTCTTCAACTGGTAGAATGATTGAGTAATGCCAATTGGGGATAAAGCAAAGGAGCCCCGATATGGATCCAACACCATACACCCTGCTTCAGTGATCATATTAGGACAGTTTGCGTCCAACAGAAATACCTTGAATCCCTGTTTGGTTCCCTTTAGCATACAGGCTGAAGGCTAATGACTACGTCAGAATTACGAACATCAAAGTTCTTTCAAGGATCAAATATATCGTTGACAATCTCCCTAGGGTTCCAACAAGATGACACTCCTGCCTGCACCGCAAAGAAAATCCGTAAAGTGGCTTCAGGTTAACCTGCACTTCTGTACATATGACTTCTGTCCGCAGCAGAGCCAAGACCTCAACCCCCTAGACTATTCTATCTAGGTGCTCGGGCAGTCTAAGTCGTGTAGGAGACGCTGTAACAGTAACTGCAGCCTGAAAACCTCCGTCAAAAAGGTATCTTTGAGCTCCATTACATTTAGAGAGTTTACAGAAGCTTCCAAGACCGCCTGCAGCTCACCATCAATTCTGAGGATGGATACATTGACTAAACATGTAGCTTGGGTTTCAATTAATATTTAATTAAGTAGTTTACCAATTCACCTAGGATCCTGCCATGGGCTTTAATACTTTGTGTGTTAAAATGTGTAAATAATAATGGTTTACCTACTTCAATGCACTTACCCCAGTGCAAATGGGTTTTAAAATTGCATAGTCTATAAGGAAATAGATTACAAAATGTATACCAAATGCGAATGACTATATGTATCAGTTACTGTTCTGACAAAAAATTGGTTTTAGGACAATGCGAAAAACACTATTGCCGAAACTGACTTTGCAATACCCTGTTTTACTTAACGTACGCTTTGTTACATAACCTCTTTGTCATATGATCGCTGTGGTGAATTACCAATTTGCCTTACAAACACTAACCGAATAAACTACAACTATCTATATTAACTACTCCAACGACAGATTAATTAATTAATCAACTCTTAATCATCGCAATTCGTGACAAATAATAATGAAATATTTTATCTTTAAAATTAGTGTTACATGAATGGGAATCAAATTTATATTGTATTGTAGAACGACAGTTCAACTCTATTTTTTCTTCTCTAAACAAAAAAGTGAGCAAACTGCAAGGATAACCCTCCAACATGAATCACGAATAATTCTTATAATTTTGCAGTCTTGATTTTTTGTTTTATTTGAAACAAAAGAGTTCAGAATTATTTTAATTTCTGAATGTCCCGAGCGACTCTGAACAAATCTAGTCCAGTAGATATTAAAAACAGGTAGAAAAATGCCTGCAATATACAATATATATGTTGTTCTTATTTGAAAAACTATTTGGCAAGACTCCAAATGGAGATTTCATGCAGTTTTTCAATATCATATGAATGATTAATTGATCCTTGCTTTCTTTTGTTTAGCTCCAGTTGATTTTTCCTCTCACTTTATCAAGTCTTAATCTTTGTGAATTGGATATCTTTGAATTGCACATACACTTCAATGGATTAATGCCTAATAGCCATTCCTCATTTCATTTCATGGGTCTTTATTTTCTTTTTGTGTATAGATAATTATTTCAATGAATTAATTTTTTGATATGAGGAGTTAGGAGGGGGCAAGGACTCAGCTCAATAGCACAAGGTCAAGGAGATTTTATAATGGTTGAATAATCATGTGTTCCATTTTTATAACTTCATAATTGGCCGTCAATCTACATGTTTCTAAATATTTATAACTATAATCTCCAAGGCCGATTTTGGACAAAATAATCGAGTAATATTATTGCAATATAGTAGGAGGAAGGGGGGGGGGATAGGCTTAGACCCCTTTATATATGGTTTAATAAGGGGTTAGTGTCTGATACAAACAAGGAACCACCCCTCTAACATCCCAAACTAATTCAAAGTGTGGGATAGTTAAATACCACCACCAAAGCCTCACATAAATCCAAAATGCCCCTCTAATATCAAAAAATTCGTTCCAAGACATCGGGTTGTGTAGGATACTTAAATGTAGCCCTGAATCCTTAAAAACCCCCGCCATTGCATCACATACATACAAGGAACCCCTTTAACTACCCCAAGGACAATCCCAGGGTGGAGGGTGTTCAACCATATTTTAAGAGGCACTAAGTTATTTAATCAATCCCCCCTTCCGTACCAATCCTCTTGATCCATTTCTTAGTATATGGGATGGAACTTTAAAAATCGCAAGGAAATTGTATTGAAATAATATTTATCACACTTGAAGGTACTCCCTTTGGGGGATGGAACAAACAAAAATACTTTTATATGTATCATTAATAATATTAAGGCAATTTAAAATATGCTATTATGAACAAAATGCGGGGAATTTTCCTAACTGGCAATTTTCCTCCATGGCAATGTTCCACTTTCAATTTTCCCCAGGGCAGTTTGCTAGTACCTTGATGAAACTATGATCGGGACAAAATGAACTACCACCACTCATTGTCAGATAAAACTTAAACATCTTGCGTAGTTTAATACCTACCTGATGGCAACCCCCCTCTCTTTTGGCTCGAAGAAGATGGGGAGGGCATGACACTGCGGTTCCTCCAAATGACACCTAAGGTCATGATGTTTACCGGAAACCTGGTCTTAAAGACAACGAAGACATTATCTCTTTATGTGGAAGCCATCTTTCGGTCTGGATGTTACGGGATATGTGACAGTCCATTGTTTCTCATCCAAATAAAAGATGATTCGGTTACCATTGGACTTCAAATCGTTCAGCAATTTTGTTCTGTAGATAGCTCAGGTGGCCTTCATATTGTCTGTAAGGATATATCTTTTGTAGAAGCGGTATGACTTCATCCACAGGTCAGTGTTTATGTCCCTGAAGACTGTTTCACGGCTTACTTGTAGCTTTTAGGGAAGTATGTTAGTTGGAGTCCCAGTAGATACCTTCACATGCCGTTTCAGGCCTAAAAGGAATCTGGGAGTGCGTTTTTTATAACTCTGCACTTTGAACTAAACATCTTCTCGATGTACGGTGGCTGTGTCCTGGGTAAGCCAATTTGATGATGTTCCTCCGGGTCTTCTCCATTTTATGTACTTCTTTTAAGTAAAAATTGTACAATTAACTGAAAGCTTATGCTCAACCTCTCACTTTAAAATTGGAAAACCCGAGTTAAATGCTTTTTTTTATTGTTCTGAATATAGTAAAAGATGGCCCGGATTTACCTGAACGAACCTGTGGTTATAGTCATTTTAGTTTTATGTAAATATATCTGAACAGCAGTGTAGTCCAATTTTAAAGTGTCTTATTGTTATTAACATAAATGGACATTGTTCAAGAGATATTTTGGGTTTTGTTGTTTAAATAAATATTATAAATACTTGGCCTACTTTGGATTTTTAAAAGTTTAATTAATTAATAAAACTTAAAGGCCCATAAAATTGTCTAAATCAAATTTTGACAAAAGCAAAAGTTACTTGAAATCTTCATTTTCGTGCAAAAATATGGAGGATCTTTTCATTATAAGATATTTTGCCTTCAAACACCTTCCTGGGGTTATTTGTATTTACATTTAAAACCATCTACTCTTTCAATCTTCATTTAATATAAAATTTAGTTCACATGTAAAAATATTTAGAGTCATATTTATACATTAAAGAGTGGGGACTCAAAACTTGTAATAACTTTCAATAGCAATTTAATCCCCGTTATTTTCAATTACGAGGTTTCATTACAAATAAAACGTCAGCTCTAACAAATATACACTCAATTTCTTTTGATCCCATGTCTCTAAATTTGACATTTTTGGAGATACAACAAAAGAATGCAACGCCTGTTTGATCCCTTTCCCGACGATATTATTGCCGAAAATGCAGCTGAGACCAGACTGCACCAACATCAAGAAGTCCATTACAGCTCCATACAGCCAAAAGAACCAAAACTTATGTAGCAACAATATAGCTGACTTCTGCCCTACGTCCAACTGAGCTCAACCCCCGTAACTTTGGGGTTGGGCATCTTGGAGAAAAATGACTACCACTCCATTACGCAAAATTTGGATTCTCTCTGAGCTGTCATCATGACTCTGTGGTACGTCATGGATACGGCCTTCATCGTCAAGAACTGCCAATCCGTCGCTGGCGTGTCCAGGCTGTTATTGCTTGTGAAGGAGGACATATTGATAAAAGAATATAGCTATATATTTGTATATAAGGTATAATTAAAAGAAATCCATTATTATTTCTTTAATTTCATTCTTTTATTTAGCATAGTAAGAATTTTCCGATTTGGGTAAAGTATACACCGTTTTTTTCCATAACTTGTTGCCATTTTGAAGGTAGTTTCATAATGCCTTTTTCATAGAAACCCTTATCCCTCTTGGCAAATATCTTGGAGAGTCGATTTTCACAAGCTTATTTTGAGGCTAATTTTTCACCAACAAACCCCTTCCCTATAGAGAAAAACCATTGGTAATACCTTGTGCCAGATCCGGACATAAAGGGGATACATAAAAACCTCCAAATCAACCCCCCAGAGCTTCCGGTGAGTCGATGTCGATGTGCGTAGCCTGCCGTTGTCCTGACAATTTCTCTCTTATTGGCCAAAGATGGCCACTTTTGGGGATGGCTTCCTTTAAACAGTCCAATACTTAACCGTACAACTCCGAATTAAGAGATTGGCCATGGGGGGAGCAGTTTGTAGTAGATGATTCCCTGCCAATCCCACCAAATGCACAACAAAATCTTTGATATCACAAATTGGTTTTGATTTTTTTTTTCTTGATTCCATAAAAACCAAGTTTTTCGTATTTTAGTTTTGCTAATGAAAGTTTTGGCTGTTCACACTATGAATTACTCGTATAAAAGTTTATTGCAAACAAATTTTAACAAATTTTATTGGAACCGGGTTAGCAAAGAGGACATTAAGTGTTCACTTTCCCAATTTCAGGCTAATTGGAAGAAAACTCTGATCCATACATACACGATTTTTTTTATATAGGTAGAGATATAGAATTGAGACAAAACTTAAGTTTTTTTTTTTTGTTTTTCAATAGTTTTTATTGGCAAGCATTTAAACCTTTACTATCTTATTATAATATGACACAATATACTGGGAAAATAATTCGTTAAAACATGTAGACAAACGAAAATTTAAAAAAAATATATATTAAAATATTACACAATTAAGAATATTTAAAATAAAAATTTAGAAAAAACATTGAGTTGAAATTTTTAATAAATCATTTGCATAAAACTAGAGTAAAATTGGAACAAGATAGAGATATAAAATTCTAGTGTAAAAGCCGATGGACCAAGGTTATTATTTAATATTGCATTTTCATCATAGGCAAAAATAATTTCTTCTATTAAAAGGTGACCCTCAACCAAGCTGTCATCCTTATTTGATAGTGAAAGTTCTTTATCAGACCTGCATCTGAGGTCTTCACAGAGAGAAGCATTTCTTCAATTACATCGCACACATTTGGATATATGTTTGCAGTCGATACAATTATATATACTGGACTAAAAAGACCCTATCTCCTTGCAAGCTAATTCAGCATTCTTCGATTCCATAAAATTTTTAGGTTTGATTGGTAATTTATTGGAAAAGTTATTTTTCTTTTCAAACTGCAATCATTCTAATCTTGATTTCCATAAATCATTGATGATTGTTATGTTGAATTTAACGCAATGAAAAGGGTCTACTTCTCGATAAAGTTGGACAAACATTAATTTTTTAACTTTTTTCAGGTATTAATCTTTTGTTTACATTTTCTATTTCATTTAGTTGTTTGTCGACAAACACCTTTTATTTCTATAAAATTTTTTTGCAATTATGTGAAAACCATTCTTAACATTTGATTTTGCTTTTTTAATTTTTATCATTATTACCATCATTCATATCAATCTCCTCCACCAAAAAAGGATTTAGCTCCCAAAGCCATTTAATTCTTGTTTTCTTTTAAATGGGGCGCATTTCAATAAATAAACCACGATGGTCAGATATTTTAGTGTCCATCCCTTTTGTACGACTTTATTGTGTCGTTTGGTCACCTTTAAAGAGAAAAAAATATATTTTCGAGGACACAAGTCGGAAAATATATCCACAGAAAAAAAAAAGTTTGACTATAATATTTACTAAGTCTGCAGAGTCATAAAAACCATGGGTATTTAAAATAGAAGAAAAAGACGCCTTAGTTCGAAGAGGATGATTCCTCGTACCCTGAATAGAATCTCGACCATATTTAAGTTTTATTTTAAAATCTTCACTTATTATGGTAGGTACACGTGATATAACAGTGGAAAGTTTTCGTTAAAAAAAAATTGGACCGTTACAATTTGGCCTGTATACCCCAATTACATCAACAAAAAAAACTTGGTATAATACATGGGACCTTGATTAGATTTCCATTAGAACAAGGAAAAGTAGGATTCTGGCAAGCAAAAGTGGTTCTTTAAACAGCACCTATAACAATGTCAGGAGTTTCTAAAAAATGTAATAATCTTATCAAGTCAAAGGATCTTGCAATTTAAAGATTAAAAGGATATCTGATATTTTAAATAACTTTAAGGGTTACTTTCATTACTTTCTTTCACCATTTGAGATTCTGAAGCAAGTCTTTTTTGTATTGGAGGCATATCTTGATCTATACAGAATAGCATTTTCTCCAAAGATATCACCAGTAGGTTTTCTTGATGAAATATCCCTTTTGATTTAGTCTTTTGGTTGGTTTTTCAATATTGCCACCTCCAATTCTTTATCAATTTCTAATTCCTCAGGTAAACTTGTACTGAATTTCTCTACATGTGTAGAAAACAAATTTTTAATTATCCTGTATTAATTAAAATAAGTTGTGCCTTCTCCTTGATACTACTTTGACATAATAATTCCCCTTCATACTCATCTTGAGTCACATTTTCGTGATCTTAACATTTTTATTTGTTGTTGTACTAATATCCTTATTGGTAGTTGATTTATTTTTTTCAATTATAGTTCCAAAAAACTCTATTTCTGTTAGAAAGTGTAGACTTTAGGATGAAAACAGATATATATTCCAAAAATCAAAAGCCTTTTGCTAGAGCAGCTAATTCTGGAATCACCGAAATGAAAGTATTTTTGACACTACTAGCGGACTCAATTAACGCTTAAGTTAACCAAGTTGCCATCAACATAATAATTTGAGGTATATTCAACAGGTCTCCAATAACCCCAAAGGTATAGTTTGATGATCTCCAAACAAGCTTGTAGTTTTTGGAAGTTTTTTTCAGCCTCAATATCATCTGGGTTAGGTTCTGGGTATGAATTAATAACTTCAGAAAATCTCCCTATCCATTCCGAAACGATTTTTTTTCATCTAACATCTTAAAGGTGATTACTTCAGTAATTATAAATTTTGTCCTGATATTAAGCTCAAAGTTTGTTTTTTCTTTTATCCACCTGTATACAGATTTCATTTGACCATGGGGACTTTCAATTTTTGTGAAAAAGCTTTTTTTAAGCGCCTGCAAATGGGGACGCACGTTTGTTGCAGTTTTTGTATTGAAATATGGCTAGCAAAAAGCCATAGCGTGCTTGAGCACTGGCTATTTCATCCTCCGTTAAACCAAAATGAAGCACAGCATTGTACACTTCAAGAGATTTCATATTTACATTGTTAAATACACGATTGTTATTTTCTTCAGTTAAAGAGATTATAAATGTTTCTCACCAAAACGTAGAGCTTAGATTAATTCTTTTTACGGCATCGTTAATATTCTTCTTGCTTCTTGATAAAGCCCTTGCATACGACATTTTAGTTTCAATTATAGTGAGGTTATTGTCAGGAGGTCGGTTTTTAGGGTTCTCATTCATAATAAATGTATATCACTACTTTCCTCCTCAATATTTGGATATAATAATGATATTAATGTTAGAAAAAAAACCTCCTCTCTATATACGTACGGAACTAATGGTCCATAAAATCTTCACTCAACCTCACCAAGAGGGTTAAACGTGAATAAAGGGAAGAAGAGAGACAACAAATCAAGAAAACACTAGAGAACACTCAAAAGGTGGGGACTCAAAAATTAGAATCCTCCTCGAGGCCGTCTAGCCTCAGTTTTAAAAGTCTGACAATTTCTACTTGGCACCATTCGAAAGAATTGTTAAACAACTATAATTTTAGATTTGTTTTGTTTTTGTGCGATCAAAATGTCGGTGCAATATACAAATTGGCAGAGGGTGTGCCATCACCTAAGTGCACAAGTCGACAAGTGGACGCTGATCTGGACAGGAAACATGATTGCTTTTTGGCTGAATCAAGAGCTCAGGTCGAAGGAACCTTCAGGACCACATCTGTGGTCCTCAACAAAAAACTCCACTAAGTTTACACTACAAAAATAACAGTCATCATAATGATTTTTTAGCTGACTCCATATCATGGGTAAAGCAAATCGGATTCAAGATTCCTTTTTGTTGAGTAAATCCTATGATCCATGAGAAAAACACGAGCATATATGATTTAGCACCCATTGTTTATCGTGACCCCCTAAATGGCAACTAAAGTATAGCATATTTTTTTTCTTTATATCGGATGTAACACTTGGTTTCTGGGTTTTACTTGTGAACTGGCTGCATACGTAACAGAGCTGGTTTGTATGATTTTTACAATGTCGAGTCAGGATGACTGACCTGTGCACAAGGATACAAATTTTAAGACTCGTATGTTCATTTTTTATTATCATTTCTAGAAGAAATATAAAGACCCCAAAAAACACACAAAATTATTTCTGATGAAAATTCTAAGTTAGCCTGTGTAATTAGATCATTGCATAAATCTTTTTTCCTCCCTCTCATAAGAAACATGCAAGCTCTTATGCATTTAATGCTTTTTAGTTCTATGTCAAAAAAAAAAAAAAAAAAAAAAGGCATGCTTTTAGCAAGAAAAAGAAAATAATAAAAATAATGTATTGTTCATTTTAAATTATATATACATACACACTCGTAATTTCTTAGAAACATTTGTTGAGTGAGTGAGACCTCAGAAGGTGTCGGCTAACATAATTACATCATCATACGGAAGAAATGGAACATCACATTACATCATAAGACAATAAGTTTCAAAGCAGCTCAACTTCATCAAGATTATCTAAAAGCACAAGTTGTAAGACAAAATATATTTATTTTCACTTTATTTAAAAAATTAAATCTCTACCATGTCACGGCCTTGACGGTCTTCTTCACATATTCTTCCGACGTGCCAGCCCACTCTTTCTTTACGTAAGCCTTTAGGGTAGCTATATTCTCATGGGAAGTGGCACAGGAGCCCCACAGCCTATCGTCCAAAGGTTTGCAGTCTGATGAGAACAGAGGCCACAATGAATATGGTCTTAAATTCACCAGGTTGTGTTCACCCCACTTTTGAATTTTCCACTTCCAGGCTTCCTCTCAAGGATTTTGTTGTCGTCCTTCATCTTTTTAATCTTGGTAATGAAACTCTTGGAGCAAAGAAAGATACAGGAGATCTTTTCATATCTCACTCCCACGTGCAAAATCGCTGATGCGTGATTTATTTTGACTTCCATCTCAGTTGCTCATGAAGAAATTGGGTATCATGTATAAGTTTCCCTGCACGCGATGCTCTCTCCCATTTCGATATAGAAAGAGGAAATATGACCTGTAGGCACACTTGAACAGGACATCCAAGAAATGTATTTCCTAAGATTTGTTTGTTTTTTATTTTTTTGGCAAGTCAATGAAATCTTTCCTAAGTTTGATGCACAATTTGTTTGGACACAATATAGGTACATAATTTAAGTAACATAAAGTACTTTGATTTAACCACTCTCATGTAGTGCTGTGACCTTATAGTCGTGTCAAATTGTTGAAGATCTAGTTGAGTCGATAAGTTGGGGGGGACTGCATTCTTAATCAGCCTTTTCTTCTGCCCCTTTCATGTTTTTGTATTTTCTTCACTCCTTCCTTGTATTTCAGAAACGAATATATGATAGCTATAACATATAATAATACTTGAGTCTTATATATTCTAGCCACAGAGCTCCTACTTTAAACTTTAGCTATCTCGTCTCTTTAAAATTTTTAATCCTGGACTATAATTGTCATATTATTTCAGCACCATTTTAAAATGAATTACATATACATATATATTTAATAATATTAAAATCCTCAATAGTATTTTATTCAATAATAATACAGTGTATTAATATTTCATTAAAAGCTATAATTTGTTTATGATGCCCAAAATGTCTTCACATAAATAATAAGATGGCCGATATATATATAAGGTTAGGACAAAAATAATTTATTTTTCGCATTGGATCATTTGATAAAGCGTTTTAAAGGTGTAGGTGTATGCTACAAACACTTTTTGACCGTATTGTGCTTGGTCAGTTCAGCTGTAAATTATTGTGCGTCGAGTATGGAAGTCTGAAATAAAAAACTTTGTCATACTTCCTTCACAAATTATCAATGATACCAATATATATATAAGTCCGATCCATCTCTAATATGCACATATTTTGACTACAATTACTGTTGAAATTAAAAACCAGTTTCTTCCAAGTGGTTTTCGTTTTTGTCATTGATTTGATAAAAAAAAATCCTTTGGAAAGGTCAAGAACTATGGACTCAAATAACTTATTTGGACTCGCATGGGCAATGATACTACCGATTCACTCCGTGCAGTCCTTCTTATGTTATTTTCAATGCATATTAATTATAATCTACCACATTAACCATGTCATCAGTTTTAACAGTTAATAGAAACCCAATAACTGTTAAGTGTTCACAATTTTAACTAAATAAGTTAGGGCTGATCTGAATATTTAATCAATTAGTACTTATAAAAAAATACAGAGTGGTATATTAAAATCTGAATACTTTGAATTTTAAACTCCCACCAAAATATATTTTATTAATCAACCAAATCAATGTTATAAATAAATGTGTTTCTGAGCTCTCTTCTTCATTAATATAACCACCCTTGGTGGCAATGATGCCATCCAGGCATCAGAAGACCAGACACAACTACGGAGATATTGATCTGCCATGGTGTCACAGAGCTGGCTGGCAGTGGCTTTGAGGGCCTTGGTGTTTGAATAACAAACACTACTGGCCTTCCTTTCGACATGTACCCAAAAGTTGTAGTAGAGAGAATTGTTATCGAGGTTGTTGGGGGGGCCAAAAGTCTCAAATAAGAGTTTAAAAAGAACTAAAAAGGCTTGCTAATGGCATAGATCCTGTGATCTATGTGTATACCAAGTTTGTCTATACTGAATGATCCTAAAGACACCCAAATGCTTGGAGTGCCGAACTGATAAATCTGTTAATCACGTTCAGGTGTCAACTTGTACGTAAGCTAAAGAGCTCATATATGTCTAGTTCTACCCGATAAAACATTAATTAATTTTGCAAGTAAACAACTTTGTAACTGGAACTTTAAATGAGTCAATATTAATATTATTTGCTTTAGTTGCCTTTTTAGTAGTAACACTATGAAAAAAAATTCAGCTTTTAGAAGGTCTGCATGCAAAAACTCACATTTACTGTTGCTATTTAAGCCATAAAACACAAAAATGACCATTAAAAATTTTAATCACAGTTCTTTTGGCCTTTAAAGTTCTCGAGTATAATTTCGATTTCAAAAGATATTTTTAAATGGAATCTGTTATAAAAATAAAATAAAGTTGGTGTGTGTGTCCAATTTGGTTGCCCACTCCCTTGGACCCAGAAGGTGTTAAAAATTTTCATGGGTGCCTCTTTTGAAAATTGCAATTTCGGTGGTTTTTTTTCGGTCAAGTGTAAAAAATGGACTAATACGTATTATTAGTTTTGCGTTATTTTTTTTTTTGTAGATATTTGTCTGGAAATTCGTTTGCATATCAATTTGAGTTAAACATTTATAAGCAATATCACCACAATATACTATTTTCAATTTCCAGGACATTTTATTATATAATTTTACAATATTTACAAATTTTTTATTCAGATATGTTGGTATGTTATTTGAAGTTTATAACGCACTTTCTTTTCAATTCTTAATAATACATATATATATATATAAACTACTAAAGAATAATTTTGTATTGTAACTTCAAAAAATTTATTTTAACAAAAAGATTTAATATTGGTTTATATTTTCAGTTTAAATTTATTTTGGAATTCCAAATATATATGTGTAATGCAAAGTTGCGTGAAAATATTTCAAAATTCTATATAATTAAGTCGATTATTTGACTAATTGTAAAAAGTAGTTTATATTTTAGAGGCGGGAAAATTTGAAATTTTTATAAGTTTGATGTCAAATGTATTTGAAATGTAGACTACAGCGTTTTGAGCAATTTCTTTGGTCAAAATGAGCTAAAAAAAAACATTTTTTTTTTTAAATGAGCACCCTGTAGTATACAAGCTGAGCAATGCGTATTTAAATACAGTTTTTCAATTATAATTTAAAGCAATTAGTGTTTCTGTATATTTATCATAGTTTATTCATAAATTTTGCTATAGAATATTGAAAAATTAAGATTAAAGTATTTCAAGGTTTTCTTCCAGTAATTTTTGCCTTGGATCAGTATTCGTAGTTTTTATCATACTAAAAGACGTTCATGTTAGTAGTTTAAGTTAATTTCAAGTTGTTGATATCTTCAGGAGTCTTCTTCGATGGAAGCATCATCGCCACTGAATATACATCCAACCTTTTCCCTAAATGGAACATAAGCATTTTCCAATTTGGCGCCAAAATATTTATTCTTTGTTGAAGGATTCCAGGGGATTACACAACAGTCAACGTTATGGAAAATTATTCATTTCCCTCATTGGCTGTTATAAGGATCTGGCTCACTCACATATCCAATCATTTAATCTTAGCTAGTGTTCTGTTAGCCCTTATTTAGGACAGAAAACACTACAGTACTGTTTTGTTCACCCTCGGTCGGGTAGAGTTCAGCGCGTATTGGTGTTATTTTTAGTTTGTAGCATCTCTTGGAAGAACACACACCTACTTTTATCCATATCGGTCGATATCTTTCTGTTTGGTACTCGTTTTAATCGAGGAAGTGGAGTGATTTACATAAAATGGACGAAAGAAAAATCTGTGTGTTGATTAAAAATTACTTTAAGAAAGGGAAAAACCCTCACGAGACAAAAAAAAAAGAAGCTTGATCAATATTATCGGGACACTGCACCTTCGATTACAACAGTTAATAAGTGATTTCAAAATTTTCTGAGTGGTCATATGGGCACAAGTGAAGCTGAACGTTCTGGACGCCCTGTTGAGGTTACTACTCTAGAAATCATTGAAAAGATCTATGATATGGTGATAGATGACAGAAGAGTGAATGTGCGTGAGATTGTTAGTGCTGTGGTCATTTCGTGTTGGAACCCTATTTCCAATAATTTTTTGCGACCACAACTGGTAAAGTGTGAGCTGGTACATGGACGTAATGGAAAAGGAATTTTTTGTGGGACAATTGTGTGCTTTTTTCTTGCAACTTGGTTTTAAAATGGTCCATTAACGATGAATAATAAACACCTGTAATAGTTTTACACTTTTCCAGATAGGACTTAGCACGGACTTTTCATTTTTTTGGAGGTACATTTTCCCTCGAAAAATATCATCATAAACTGTTGTCTAATTCAACTCAAATCACAATTTTCTCTAATTATTTCATACCAGCTTAGAAAAACGGGCAATTTTCAGACAAACCGAACTAAAGTAAGCAATTTTTTTGTGATTTAACCATCACTTTTCCTGCCTCTAGAATATTCACAACTTCTTATTCTGAAGTCAATGATGTTGCGTAGTGTAATTAAACCAGCTCAAAAAAATGTTGAATTGACTCACAATTAGAGGGAAATCAAAAAATTAAGGACACAGGTCGAGTCAATAATTTGTCGAGTTGCTACAGCACTACAAATTCCACAGACATTGCATACATTAAAAGGAGTATACCCATAGTTGAAATTACTTTTTTTTTTCTTTGAAGATTACATTTATGGTAGGTATACTATAAAAACATGCCCACAAAACCCTTCTTACATATTTAAAAGATGTAAAGGCTACAGAATCAGTTGTGAATTTAAAGTGCCCTCCGTAGTTATTATAATTTATTTATTAGATTTATTTTAATTATTACAGATGGAGAGAGAAGAGGCAGGCACGGATTTACTCAATGGGCAAAAAAAGGTGGAGGTCTCATCGGAGGAGCCCCCAAGAGTGTCAATTACCGGGAAAAGTGTAAGTACTCTACAATTAAATATCATTCAAATATTAGTGCTTTAGGCATTATCGCAAGACATTAATTAATCTACCGAGTGGTCCATTAAAATCCCAAAACTTTGAATTTTAAAGTTCAACACGACATAATTAACTATAGTATTAATAGTAAGCCCAATAGTACAGTAATTAATAAATTTAAAGTAGCATTTTGATGATCTCCTTGCACTAGCCTGTGATGGCTTCAAGTCACTCTGGCTCTCGACCTCAATAAAATGATTGTGTTTAACAAAGGAATATCTCAAGCTCTCAGACCTGCGACTCCTATCCGAGGCCAATGACCCCTTTCGATTTTGACCCTTGGGACAAGCTTACATTGAAAATAACCCCCCCCCCCAAAAAAAAAAAAAAATAATAATACGATCAACAGTTGTGTGTCTGGGCTCTCCTAACTATAAATATAGCCCCCCTTAGAGGCCAATGATGGCTTCCAACCTGTAGTAGGAGCCTAACACCCACGGCAGATGTAGTCCTCTGTCATGACGTCCCATTGCTGGCTGAAAGTGGCTTTGAAGTTCTCAGTGTTTGGATGACGGACACTATATGCCTTCCCCTCGACATGCACCAAAAAGGTGTAGTCGAGGGGCTTGGCGTAAAGGCTAGGGGGGGGCAAAAGTGACAAAAATAGTTCAAAAGAAGTCAAAAGACTCTTTCAAAAGCGTCTTTCAACCGAGGAAATGGTTTTTTTGTCCATGGTAGTGTCAAAAGTGGCCTCTCTAGCCTCGTTCCAGCCACTTTTTTTATTGCTCTCTGGACAGTCTTTTGTGAAACCCTAATATACCTTTCATGGGCCTGCATGTACTTGAGGGATTGGTCTGGGCTGTTTTCTTTAATTCTTTGGGATTTGGTTGGGCCTTTTTGACAGAGCCCTTCTTCCTCTCTAACGTTGTGGACTTGCTGACACCTTAAACGATGGTCCTGGATACGCCTAGCGTCAAGGAGAGAGTGCATGGGAATTCCTCATTCAGGTTCAATTGTCATTTTCTCAACTTTTACGTAAGGTAGAGAACTCAAATTTGTTATATTTTGTATTTAATTGTTTTTGCTTTAATATATCAAAATATAAATTAATTTTAACACTCAACCTTCATTAATTATTGAATGAGTAAATGTTCAGATTTCAATGGACTACCTGGTATCATAACTAATGTTGAATTGGTATTAAAAAAACTAGAAACACTCCAGTTCTATCATTCCGATACTAGTAAAGGGAAAAAAAGTAAAAACCATTTTTGCTCCATTTCTTCTAGAGATAGATTGTAGACAAAAACTAATGTAAAGTAACTATTACTGAAAAAAAAATTGAAAAATTACAATTTTCGAAACAAAAAGTTTGCAAAATAAAACTTTTATAAAAAAAAATTTGAAAAATTTAATTTTTTCAACGAAAAATGAAAAGTTTTATTTATTTGAAAGAAAATTTAAAAATTTAATTGACAAAAAGCAGAATTATTTTGGAAAAAAAATTAAATGTTATATTTTTGGAAGAAATTTTTTAAAAATTTATGGCTATTTTCAGACAATTAAATTTTTCGTGAAAAAAATTATAAATTAAATTAAATTTCAATTATTAATTTTGTGTAAAAAAGTTCATAAAATTAAAATTTTCTAGCAAAAAGGCAGACATTTTTTTAACTTGGGGGGCTACAGCCCTCCAGCTCACCCTTGCCGACGCAAGTTTGGTCATTTACTAGTAACTTTTTCAGTTCTAGGATCAGTCCTCATCACTTTTTTACAATAACCTCAACAGCTGAAATGATGTTGTTTTTACCTTTCTCATTTCAACTATTGAAGTTTTTTCATAAACTCTTTCAATGAGACAAGATACTTTAAGTTTATAGTAGTCCCTGTGTGTAATACTCGAAAGTATAATTATATTCAAGTATTATTTGTTCAAGGTATAATTTATTATGTTCATCAATCTTGGCTAGAAGTAAGGCAAATAAAAAGATAGCTAGGACCGTAGGACTGAAAGACGGACTAATCGGACATTAAAAAAATGTGTCACTTCTATAATAGGTCCTTTTCGGTCTTTTATGGTAACCAGAAAGTTCGAAATGACAAATATAGTAACTACATCATTTCAGATGTTGAAGTTCTATCATTTTTGTTCTCCGGATCAGGATTTATTGGTCAATAAAGTTTTGGCCTCGACGCCACCTATCCTACTTTCAAATGGCTGTATTTTGAATGCTTTATACGATATCAATCTACTTTGTCCACAATTATTTTATTGTATAAGCCAACAAAATAAGTTTGTACACATATGATCACGAGGTCAATATTCTGACCAAAAACAATGACGCATTCCCATTTTCAATTTATGTGAATTTGTAATTTATCATAAACATATACAATAAGTTTATAGAGATGTATTCGATTCCACTTAAAGACTAGTGAATAAAATGTGCATATGCATAGGAAGAGCAAATTTCTGAATATACAAATATATACTTAATGTAAAACTACAGTTTTTGCAATAATTATGCTTGATTTTTTAGCATGTAGTAATTAAATATATGAGTATATTTTTAATTTAATGTTAGGCCTTTTTTTTCACCAAATGAACAGGGTATACTTTTGCAGAATATGCCTAATATGTCGACACTCTCTATAGCCCTAGGTTCTTTCGTCTTAAAATATTTTGTTTCAATGATATTTTGCCTTAATATATAAATAATTGAGAATCAGACGTCGCTATTCTAAATATTTGGTTGCAATGGATGTTCGTTGTGAGTTGTATAAACAAAATATGCAATTATAATATTTATAAAAACCATTAAATGGTTGTTTTCTGTTGGAAATATGAGGGAATTATGCCCCAAAAATTCAGTGCATTCATTCTAAATTGGAATTTCACTTTGTAATGAGTTCGAACCAGTGACAAAATAGGTAATAAAGTTAATATAATTAAAACAATTCGAATAAAAGAACTGCTTATCAATTCTCTGTAATCAATAAATTATCATTAAACAGGACAATAGTAATTTGTCGGGATTTGGTCTGGAAATCCTGGAAGGGTTTGAGACCGTTATATTTTTTTGTTGGACCGAACTAATTCGGTCTGGACTGGTCTGATATAAAAATTCGGTATAGATCGGCTTATAGTAGATATTAGGTATAGTTCGGTCCCAAAAAATCGGTCTAGACCTATTTTACAGATAAATTGTTTATAACATGACATAATATATTTTTTTCAAGTACAATGACGTTATACGAAGTTTAAAAAGAGTTAGCTTGGATTAATTTTGATCCCGCCGTCTTTTAGATGTATACAGATTTTTTTTGAAAAAAATGGGCTCTCATAATATATGAGACCGAAAAAAATCGGTCCATAAATTAACAACAAAAAATAATCAGTCTACAATGTGAGATCAAAAAAATCAGTTTGGACCGAAAAATCGGTCCAAATCGGTCTAAAAAAAATCACTTAAGACCGAACCAAAAACGAATTCGTTGCTGGACCGAGTCTCAATACTAATAAGTATTCATATTCTATCACTATTCCAACAGAAAATAACTATTTAATATTCTTATAGTAATGACCATTACATACTTTAATCATAATCAAATCAAAGGGAACATCAATTTCAACAAATAATGAAGTATAAACCTCATTTAGAAATGGTTAAAGGCAAAAGTACAAAACACCACTCTCAATCTATATATAACTCTTTTTACAATAAAGTACCATCTTACTTCACAGCAATTTAGCAACTAAAGTTGCCAACGAATTTTGTTGCTGATTAAGTACTTTTTTTTAATTTAAGGGGTATTCCACGTCAAGTGTTCAAACACCTCTGCCATCACCATCCAGGAGCGTCCCCAGGATTGTATTTGTTTTTAGGGGAAGAGGGATTGGATTTTTTAAATCCAATTTAATAAAATACTTTTAAAAGTCCAAACTTCCACTCATCTTTTATTTAAATAGAATGACATTTGTGAATAAAATGCCATGAAAAAATTATTACAAAATTTATAAAATGGAGCCTTAGTAAAGTTTGAAAATCGATTTCGACAATTTTTTGTAAAAACTTTAACCTAGTTATATTCAAACACCTTTATTCAGGCCTATAACTGCAAAAGTTTTTAATCGCTGTAGCATTAAATTTCGTCTTTTATTTTAAAAAAATGATATAAATCAAGGGTGTCCGCAGGACTATATTTGAAAGGGCTTGGTTGTTGGAAAAAAAATCTAGAAATTATAAATTCTTTTTTTTTTAATTTAAAAAATCTATAGCTCTTCATAACAAATTAATTTTTATTGAAATTTTTTTTTAAAAAACATAACTATTCACAGACAATTTAAATTTAAGGAAAAAAAATTTAAACTTAAAATTTCAACTATTAAATTTTTTGGAAAAAAATGTTAAAAATCCATAGCTAATCACATTAAATATATTTCTTTCCTCAAAAAAAAATTAAATTTTTGAGAAAATAAATGATTTTTTGATATTATTTTCCGAAAAAATTTAATTTAACATATAAATTTTGAAATATTTTTCCAAAAATGTTTTTATTAACAATATAATCTTTGAATTTTTTTTTACAGCTGCGAGTTTTTGAAATTTTTCCAAAAAAAAGTATTTTTTTGTTTAACTATAGTTTTGATATTTTTGGAGAATAGCTATAGATTTTCAAAGTTTTTTCCAAAAAACTTAATATTTGAAACTTTTTCCATAGAATTTATAATCAAAATTTAATTTTTGAAATATTTTTTCAAAAAATCTATATTTGAAATTCAATTTTTCAGATTTTTTTCCAAAAAGTTTCATTTTTATTTAGTTTAGCTAGTCATTTTTGAAATTTTTAATATTTTAAAAAAAAATTTGAAATTTTTATTCCAAAAATTTAATTTTTCAACCAAAATATAATCCTACGGACTCCCCTGTAATTCCATTATGAATATAAAAAATTTGAAATTTAATTTTGGATTTTGCATCTCTCTTTCAAAAATTTAATTCTGCGGGCTCCCCTTTAATCACATTATGAAGATTAAAAGTAAAAGAATTATGATGAACAGAGCAATCCGCTTTATTAATTTCCTCCATAAATAACGGTTAATAAATCAGTTATGAGCTCATGTCCTGAAGGACCGTTACATTTATAGACATACATGCACTAGTAGTTATATTATTTTATCCAGTTAACTTTTATTTTGTGTCCTCTGTCTGTCTACAAAAATATACATATTTAAGCTGAAAAAGTGTTGAGGAATGTTTTCAATGTTGATTAAAATGGAAGCAATAAAAATATAGTGCTTTTTTGATGTGTTTTTTTGGTTTTTTTTGTCTGAAAATCCTAGACCCGTATCAGACCGTTATAATTGATGGCAGCTCACACCATTGTTGCACTTTAAAGAAGATATGTCTGGATAGGTCGTAGCGATACCTCTCCTGAACATAAAATTTTACACAGTGGTTTATTAATAGCTGTCGATATTTCCTTTTATCATTGTTCTACACGTTGTTGATTCGTTGAATAGATCAACTGACCTCCTGTGTGTTAACCAGTGAACAATGCCTATCAATTATAACCTATATTTATAAAGCAAAATATATCTATATGTTTGGATGTGTGAAAAAAGGTATTTTTAATCTAAGAAATGACAATGTGGTAATGAAGTCTTGCTTATGTGATAGCTGTAGCATCGAGCTTGCATACAAAGTATATTGTATACTATGTTCCCTGATGTATATCATATACCTAAAGGTCATAGAATATGATTGGTGTTATGTTTTGTCAAAATCTGCCTGTCATTCCTTGCAGTCGGTACGATACATCAAATTGAATATTCTTGCAAGCCCGATAACATTATAGTCTTACTTTATATTTCTATTAACCATGGTGAATATAATATATAGGGAGCACTGTATAAAATAAATGAAATCTTGTAAGCGTTTAGCTCAACTCATACTAAAAAAGAAAAGATAAAGGAAGCACTTTATATATAAAAAATGACTTTAAATGAGCTTAAGTACTCTATGGCTAATCAAATCATATATTGTTTTTTAAATCTCATGATGATGTTATTATTTTTATATTCTTGAGGAGAGAACGTGTAAGTATTGAGTAACTATGTGTGAGTGTGTTCATTAAAAACGGAGAGTAACGCTAAGGATCGGTTGTGGAGTTATATTCTATACTACATCAGCAAATTTTGTCTGTTTGTCGACGTCTTATAGCTCTGTATAGTGCCGGAGTTATTGCTAATTAAACGATAATCCTATATTAGAAAGAATGGGCTAACTACGACCAACCAAATTTGTGCTCTTTTTTTGTTGTTATTTTTTTAATGAAGAAATTTTGCGCGATACAATAACGTACGATTTGACTGATTTTATGGATGAATTATTGATCACGTCATGAGTGCTTCCATATTTGAACGCCAATACAGTAGATAAATGTATATTCATTATTTTGAGATTTTTTTGAAATTAAAATCCTCGTCAATTTTCTAAAAATATATTCGGGCAAAATTAAAGATCTTTTAGTTTTTTCGCACAAAAAAAAGAAGTTACTTAACTGAGCACTTTGTCATTTAATCAATTAATATATTTATATTATATTATCTTTTATTCGAATCATCAATATGCCAAATCCCTGTGGATAATACACTTGTGCTAACTGCACCTATTCCGCATGGCAAAAAAATGAATCTTCTTTAGAATTTTCAGAATGTGTGCCTAAATACGTCTCTTAATATCATTATTGATAAATGAAATCTTTTGTAATTGGCTAACAATTCGTAATTTTTTCTATTGAAAGTAAATAAATGACCCCATCAGCTGCTGTTTATATAAAGAATAAAGGATTTTCTTTGTATAAGACCTAGAAATTAGATTTGTATTTATTTTTTTAAAGAAAGTTGTTCTATCACTATTTTGATGAAGCAATATGTTTAAACCTTGGAAGGTTAGTGGTAAGAAAGTATTATTATTTCCCGTTAAATGATTCATTCATTATATATTTGCAATATATATCCATGTATTTTTTGAGACATGAAGTTATTCAACTTCTCAAATCGAGGATTTTAAAGCTCATATATGTTTATTGATGAAGTAAAAATAATCATAAACACACTCTACGAATCCAAGAGCAAAAATTAGCTGGTCCGGGGTTTCTGCCGACTAAATTTTGATCTACAGTCTGAGACCGTCATGTCTGACTCACTTTTTCGGAAATTATCTCTAGTATTTCCTTCCACTCAATGAAAGCTTATTCTGTGTCACTGGAAAGTCTACCGGACCCCTTTTCCGTAACATAAAAGTAGAGACTATTCTAGAAAAAAAAGTTGTTGTTGGTAGCAACATTCAAAAACATGACTTTCAATATCCCTCCCATGATGGAAGTCATCTAAGTAGTAGTGAGGACTGTGATAGTTTTAAGGAGTTTAATAAAATGTTGCCTTAATTTTTGTTCCATTTTTCATATTTTTAACCCGTGCATTATTTTTGTTTGCAAGCATTAAACAAAACACAAGCATAAGCTATGATACAAAAAACTGACGACTAATTAAAACAGTGTACCAAAACCAATTCTAGCATGTTTGCATGCCGATTTTCTATACATATGCATCCAGTATTGAACAGGAAAATATCTATTAAAAGCCCTAGTCGGACTGGATGCTGGGTCGAAATTAAAACTAGGTATCTTAATTCCTTGTCCAATAGTAACGACTAAAGTTAAAGCGTACGAATACGGCAAATATGCCATACTGTGAAATATCCTAGAGGTAAAATGAACAGAGGCAAAAATATATTTCACAAAATCATCCGCGTCAATAATTAATACGGCAAAACAACTAAGAACCTGATAAATTCACTCCAGGCCAAATCTTTAGAAAAAAATATATTGACCGAGTTTTAACAACACTACATATTGTTAAACAAAATACTTTTTCTATAAATCAAATTAGTTTTGCAAATTAAATTGTGGATTTTTTTTTGTAGTTTTAACAATGCACTTTTTCTTTTGAGTAGTTATGTGCGTATATAAGTTTGTAATATGGCAGGAATATTTTTTTCCAAGGACTATTTGAAAAAACATGAAGGTGTCTTATGAAATAATTATTATTAGTCCGTAAACTTCCAACAAAAGTCATTTTAAACTACTTTGTGAAACAGTGGAAATATGTATGTATTTACCAATGCAGCGTTTTCACATGATGTCACAAGGGACAGAACGACCCATCAAACTGGAGGAAATGCACTAACCTTACTTATCACATTTAATATATCACGTCGTTCCTTTAATCATATCACGCAACCTTCACTATAAAAAGAAACTTAAAAAAATGGCCAAAATCATTTGCTAGTTTGCCAAATAATTCGCTCATCGCTATCGTTATCATATTATTTCTACATAATTTATAAAATGAATAACATGGGTGTTTATATAGATTTGATAATATCAATATCATACACAGTGTTTTATTCGATACTGTATTAAAATATTGCCTAGTAATATTTTATTAAAAGCGTTGCTATACATTTGTAATTGTATATGGTAGCCAAAAAGAAAATTCATATAATTAATAGATAGGCAGTTACTGAGTTGTCCAATAAAATCTGAATACTTTGAATGTTAAATTTCAACAAGATATTATTTATTAAGTAACAATAGATTTTCAACAAAATTAATACTATGAATAGATGTGTGTCTGAGCTCTCTTAAACATTAATGTAACCGCCCTTTGTGGTAATTATGGCTTCCAGGCGATGGCGGAAGAGCTGGCACGAAGTAGTCCACTGTCATGGTGGATCAGTGCTGGGTGACAGTAGTTTTGAGGACCTCGGTGTTTGGGTGAAGGACACTGAAGGCATTCTCCTCCATATGAATCCCCAAGGTGTAGTGAGGGAATTGGTATCAGGGATGTAGAGGAGGCAAAATTGTCCAAAAGCAGTTCAAAATAACAAAAAAAAAATCATTCAAAAGAGTCTTGCAAGGAAGGAAAAGGGGTTCTTTCATTGCTGGTGTCAAAAATGGCCTCTTCGCCCTCAAAAGGCTCTTACCACAAATTTTTTTTATAGCATTCTAGAACGCTTGGTGTGAAATCTGGTCGAGCTTGGTCCACTCATTCTTGTGGAAGCCTCTAGAGACTGGTTCTGCAGAGGAGGGTGGCCACACGTTGATGTCCCAAAAGTCCAGAAAGCGGGTTTGCAGGAAGGCCTGTGTCTCAGTGGTTGAAAGACACGGAACTCAGTCTTGAGTGAAACTAAAGTCTTCCCCAAACTTTTCTCTGGTCCAAGGTAGTACTTTATTAACCAGAAGTTCGATGTAAGCATTTTCATGGAGTAACTCCTTCCTTCTACAAAAATGGGATGGCTGACTCCACAACGCCAAAAACTATTGTTCTGGCTGATTTTCTTAAATTCTGAAGACATGTCGTACTGAAGCTTTGACATTGACATAGCAGCTGTTCTGCTTGTTCCCATTGGCATCGTCGCAGAAAATTTATTCATCAAAAAGTGCAAAACTTTGTCCGAACTTTTATTGACCTAGAAAAAAATTTATAATCTTCTTTGCTTGCTACAACTGTCTCAGATTGCTCTGTTCAGAGATAGGTTTTTTGTAATCTGTTCTCTATGGCTTCTTTTTTGTCATTTTGGTATATTATTCGAGTATACGAAGTAGGGAGCCAAAACTTAAGTAGCATTACTTATTTACGATAAACGTGTTTTTCATGAAATCAAGACAGACAGTTCAAACCCCATTTTTAGCAATATTTCGTATTCAATATGTCCTCCTTCACAATCAATAACAACCTACATAAGCTGGCGAACCGATTGACAGTTTTTGATGATAAAGGTCATGTCCATAGTATACCACACGGGCATGGAGGTAGCTCAGAGCAAATCCAAATTTGGATGAGAGGTGCAGCATACATTTTTTCTCCAAGCCCAACCAGATTGCAAAAGTACAGGGGGTTGAGCTCAGGGATGTAAAATGGCCAAATGGAGACAAGCCAGCAATAAGCCATATTATTATTGTAGAATATATTGTTATTCTTGCCTCTATGGGGCTGTAATGGGCTTCTCGATGTTGTAAGTCTCTGCGAATGGAGATTGCAACCGTCTTTGCACCTACTCAGCACTAACAATTGTGCAGAGGATATTGTTTTATTTAATGTGTACTCCTTCACAAGCAATAAGGGCCTCAACACGCTGGCAAACAGATTTGCAGGCGATGACGATAAAGGATGGGTTCATGGGGTACCACGCTTTCAACGAATCCAAACTTGGATGATAAGTGCGGCTGATATTCTTCTACAAAACATCCCAATAGGTTCAATAAAGACAGCTAAGGAATATATGATTGGATTTATGTATTATTATTGTCTGGTGTGCGATGAAAGGATTTTAAAAGTGCTTACTATATAATTAAATAGCGTTTATGGAATAAAAATAAAAACTTTGGAAGTCTTTCATCTTCATTTAAAACATTTATATTTAATATATTTACTTTTGAAACCAAGAATTCAATATTTGGCTATCAAAAGTTTGCGCAATTAAAAATTTGCCTTTAAGCATTGATAGGTAATATATCGTATAGGGAATATGTGATCTTTTCCATGTATTAACTAGTTACATAGATGTATGTAGGCTTTAATTAATAATACCTATAGATACTATGAAACGCATAGAGTAATTATAGATTATTTAAAGTAGTGATGTGTCAACTCGAATATTTCTCGGCTCAATTATTTTGTTAGAGTGTCAATAATTTTTTAAATCTAATCGACTTCATACTTTATTATTGGGTTGGCTTTGGGATTTATATCGGTAAATCTCATCAAATGTTTTTTAGTTCCGTACAATGCTATTCCTAAGGGATTTTCTAACGAAACACAATTTCTGTCAAGAAGGGGTACATGGAATTGAGTTATGTATCTCAACTTGTTGCAAAATTACGGTCGATTATACATTTTTTTTTTACGTTTTGTGTTACCTTGACCAGAAAAATATAGACCTCTAACAATTTAATAGCCTCTTTGTGTGATCGTATATGTATAGGGTAAATTTTATCTAATTATACACTTCATTGATTATATTCATACTCGGTAAAATATAGGCTTGGTGACTCAAGACCTTTAATGTAAAATCTGACTCATTTAAAAAAACCCAGAACGAGTAAAATGGGGCAACAAAGGAGTGAAATTTTGAAGATGGTCCCCCATGGTCAAATGGGAAGAGCTTGGGTCAGCTTCAGTGAGACATATCTTCAGAACAAAAATCCAACTGGAACGATGGTCTTGGACATTGAGGCCAGCGCAGGCGAATTCTGTCCTCCGGTTTTTATGGGCAGTAAGGAACAGCTTCATGTAGATGCTTACAACCAACATATGTATAAAAAAATGTTAACTTGGGCCAGAAAAAAGTTTGGGGACAACTTTTTAAGTCACTCACGACGGAGGTACATGTCGTAGTACCGCTAAGACACAGACCTTCTTGAGAAATAACCTTCTGGACTTTTAGAACCTCACATGTGTGCGCCCTCCTCTTCATACGCGAACCCCTTGGACTACTCTATTTTGAGGGGTCTGGAGGAGAGGGTTTATGCTACTCCTCACAAGAGAGTCCAGTTTTAAAAGCTTCCATCAAGAAGGAGTGGACCAAGCTCGAGTCTGATCACATAGTCAAGGTCTGCAAGAGATTCAGGCCTCGTACCCAGCAATTATTAGTGTTGAATGATAAAAGTGTTAAGCATTATTTTCAGATTTTTTTTTTTAAATAAATGTCCTCACAAAACTTTTTTTTTCTAACTTTACTCTTGAAAATATAACATATAAAATGGGTACCAATAGATAAGATCGACCCTGTATAATCTTCGTACCGAGTTTGATCAAAATCGATATGTATATCTTTTGACGTAATCCTGGTGATTAACAAACAAAACAAACATAGACAAAAATGAATCGTCGTCGGAGGTAATGTATGTTGCTCACACGTCGTTACGTGTAGTGTATCTTGCAAACTTTCATCTGAAAGAAATAGAAATAAGGCCTAAAATCAGTTGGTAGTTAACCAATTCTGGGCTAATTATTTCAATCTGTAGAATATTTAACCTATTATTACTGTCGGAAATTGTTCGCTGGTTAACAAGAACGAATTCGAATTCACCGAATCAACGTTCAGAACACTGATAGAAGATGCAGAAATAAAAAAATCGTCAGCTGACAAGAAATACTTTATACATTTTTTGTGTTAGTGTTAGTGGTCAATGTTATAAAACAAGGTTATCAATATGAAAATTGCAGTAGATTTATCACGTAACTTTTTCTGTCACTTTCTGGAGACGTAATTGGGATCCTTAGCTTGGGTAAATTTAATACTAAAAAAGGTAAACGGTATATTTATATAAGCTGTCCCTGAATATTTCATATATTTGACTATAGCCATTCTCATAATGATTAATTTATTAAAATTAAATATATCAAGTTGTAAATAACTTTCTATTAATTCCTTAATTTATTATGGTACATTATTATTTCAGTCTAAATTATTGATAAATGATTTTTATATTACTTTACAAACACCCCATTAGTTCAAATATTATATTATTATGAGGGTGGTCTGAAAAGTTTCCCACCTTAACGTGAAGCACGCATAAATAAAAGTTAGTCACCTAATTTTGCATATTGTTAAAAAATCCAAGAGGATGATCGTTATTCCATCATAATGTGTGTTTTTTGTTTTTTTCATATAATTCTTCTGTTTGGAATTTATATACATACTTCTTGCTACAATTCTAATGTCTAATATCTTCATTCTCTAATTCATTAAGATCTTTGAATTCAGACGTACATAAATATACCTGAATTTGCTTCTTTCAATTTAATCATCCACTTTTCTTTTATCTTTTTATTAATTAATAGAATATTTTCCGTTAATTTCAAACTTTGCGGCTTTATAAATTACCTAATATTTCAACCTTTTCTTTAGGGATGTTTATAGTATCATTTTTAAATATTTAAATAATACATAGAAAGAAAATTGGAACTCTAAAAACTGGCATATTTCTTTTTTAAGATCAATCTCTACTTTTTTATAATGCCTTATATATTTTTTCTCCATACGAACTTTGTGTGTTGAGTAAATACAGTCTACTTTATCAAAGAATTTTACTTTGGTTTTCACTTATTCCATACCATTAACTATTACAAATTTAGATAGTCGCTAATTAATTATTTGGACCGTGGTAATCTTTTCTAAATGATTTATTCTAGATTCATGTGAGGTCTGAATGTTATTCATCCATGAACAAGATAACAGTTTTCCAATTAACCCTAGAACAATAACTAGGTCGATAACTTTTGAATTATTGACCCCATTGCAATAGATTTGTTTAAGCCTCAGCACGATGTATTAAATAATAGTTAACATTTTCTCGAATTACAATTAATTTTTCGGTTATATTAAATATTACACATCAGTGATTCCCTCAATTTAGGAGGGCAATTAAGTCGTCTCCTACGACTTAATATATTTAATAAAAGTTTGACCTTGAACAATGAACAATATAATTAATGTAAAATACTAATACTAAATAAAATAAGTTGTTGTTTATTAATTTAACAATTTAAAATTACCTTTTTGTATCTCAAAAAGAATATAATGTGTCTTCTTTATCTTTGATTCTATATTAAATTATATTCTTGCAGTTTAGAAGTTGAATATTTTGAATTTGATATCCTGCAACTCTATTTTATTAATTATAAAGGGCATAAAAATGATAGAAACTTCTAAAGCAGGGGCTCCCAACCATTCTGACCCCTTGATAGCATTTAACAGATTCCAATTACTTCAAGGAAACAAAATTAGTTAAGTTGATTCTCCTTCATTGAATTTTCGAAAATTACACCTGAAAGTGTTATTAGACAAGGACATTGAATTCGATTTGAGAGCATTTTATTGAGATGCCCACATCACTAGCAATCTCACATACCTTTACTCTTCTGTCATACATTACCATATCATGGATTTTACCAATGATTTCCGGAGTAGTAACCTTAACAGGTGTTCAAGAACGTTCAGCGTCCCTTATACCCATATAGCCACTCTGAAAATTTTGAAACCACTTTTATTGAAGGTGCAGAGTCCATAAAGTTTATCAAGCTTCTATTTAGTCTCCTGAAGCGTTTTGTCTTTCATAAAGTAATGTTTAATCAACACACGAATTCATTTTATGCCCATTTTTGAAAAATCCTCCACTTACTCTATTCAAACGAATGCCAAACCCAGAGAATTAGACCAATCTAGCTGAAAATTGGTGTGTGCAGGGCAAAGTACTTCAAAAAAGGCCAATCGGGCAACTCTGTTCAGGGATGTCCTCAGGATTATATGTTGTTTGGGAAAAAAAGAAGGGGGATGGCCTTGGCTTTTTTGATTTTTTAAAAATCAAAATTTTTTCCGGGAAAAAAAAAAAAAGATACCAGAGCAATAATTTTACAACAATTTCTTTATTTAGGAATTAATTTTGGATGTTTGTATGTATTAGGCGTGTTTGATGATGATATTATGACAATTTTGCAAAAATACTACTTGAAGTGAGAAGGAGTAGTGGGCATCACTTAAACTTTTAGCTGGCTAAGCCCTGTAGGCTACATATTGGACAGTGGTGGGCTAGATAGTTGACTGAAGTACTTTTTTTTAATAATAATAATAAGGATGGATGCATTGTAGAGGGCCTACTAAAATTTAAAACGTTTTTCAAGGACCGATAACAAGCACGGATCCAATTGTATGTCTTATATGTATTTAGAAACGATATAAGAGTAATAAAGATAATACACGAAAGTTTTGTAAAGAGTTGCACAATGCCACAGTCATTAAAAAATATTACTCAAAAGTCCTCAGAATGCTTAAGAAATTCGCAGAAATAGTACGTAAAAAGTACATAAGTAATATCTAACTTCATAAATGCAACATATATTAGAACAATTAATTAATTCAGCGTACAGCGACCACATTTGTACGACCTTGAAACGATTTGTTTGGTTGTTTAGTGCATTCTTTATGTTAAAAAAAATATTTATAAACTCTAATATTTTCAAGCGTCAAATTCTCTTTTCATTTTGCATATATATAATTGATCGAAATTTGGACGATCCTTAACACGTCGTTACTTTTACTGTAACTTTCATCTTTTTCTCCAAAGAGAAACGAACAAAAGTTAAAATTTAGTTAGATGTTAGCAGGGGCGTCCGTAGGTGGTGGCCTGGAGGGGCTTTATTCTCCCCCAATGAAGGAACTTTGCCTTCTTACTAGAAAATTTCATATTTGATTTTTTTCGAAAAATATAATATTTGAAATTATTACTATCGATTTTCGAAATTTTTCTTCACTAAATTTAATATTTAATTTTTTTTTTTGAAAAAATTTATTTTTTTGTAAATAGCTGTGTGTTTTTGAACTTTTTTAACAAAAAAATCATTTTTTTCAAAATTGCTTGAGTTTTTTGTTGTTTTTTTTTTCAAGAAAATTTATTATTTGATTTTCCTTTACTTTAATTATTGAATTTTTTAGGAATAACTGTGCATTTGGATATTTTTTGCAAAAAATAATAATAATTTCTTAGTGAAAAACTGCAGATTTTTGAAAAAAATTTAAAAAGTTTTTTTTTTTTTTTGAAAATAACAATGAATTTTTGAAACTTTTTCCTTAAAAATTTAATTTTTAGTGAATTGCTGTAGATTTAAAAACAAATTCAAACATATTTAATACATGAAATCTAATTTTTGGAATATAAATTTTTCAAAAAAATTTAGTTTTTGACAAAATTTTCAAAAAAGTTTAATTTTTGTATTTTTTTCCAAAACCAACCGCCACTCCCTCCCAAAAAAAAAATATATAATTCTTTGAAGGCCCGGCTCAGTAACAATTCACAGCAATACAATAGTTAATTCTAATTCAATTTGTCAGTAACGTTCAAAACGCTTATATAGGAAAAAATAGTAGAAAAAGAAACAGTTGACAACAAAAGACCTTGTAAATATTTATCTAAGTGAAGTAACACAATCTTAATGACTCGACTGAATTTGATTCAATGCCTCAAGTGGACACAATGCAAAATTCAACACCCATATTAAAACCTCTTAAAAAGTCTTCCGTATTTATTTAAAGTACATCTTTTACTCATGAATTCACATTTATTGTGATTCCACGAAAAAACGATTTTTGTTTGCTTCATTATTTGATATTACAAGCTTTACAAATATTAATAGGTGCATCAAATGGTATTTCACTGTTTACTTTTTTTTTTTCAGCTTCTTATATCCTTTGTCAGTTCCTTGGGGTTCTTTTCTGCAGGACTCGTGCGTGGATGGTCTGCTCCAGCAATAGCCTCAATTCAAGGATTTAATAATTATACAGACTATACGCTGCCTCAAGGTCCATTGAGTCGAGAGGAAATATCTTGGATCTGTAAGTTGAAAGGGTTTTTATACGTACAAATGACGAGATGTGAAAATTAATGAAATCTCCGCGAGTATATAGATAAAGATTTGTGATTTGAAATATCTGCTGACAGAGATCATTGTATATTTGGTAGTGCTTTTAAAGCTATAAATCAAGTGGCAAAACTAGAGATGAATTGGACTAGAAAATATCAGCATTTGGGCTATGCCAGGCTATGAAGTGTTGGGTTTCGGGCCAAAATATGACAATCTATACAATTAAAGTATTCTAATATAGACTCATGAGAGCTGAATATATTTAAAACTTCAGAATAAAACTAAGTCCAAAAAAACAACCATAAACAGGGGTGTCTGCAGGACTATATATCAAATTCATTCAGTACGCTGTGAACGAACGTCTCACTGAGTCCCAGAGTTCAAGCAATTGTAAGGTTGTCTCTCCCGGTACGAATTCCAAGGAGGGATCCATGCTCCTTCCAAATATTTTGGACAACGAATTCTTCAATTGATTCCATTTATTCAAACTAGTGCAGATTTGATGAAGACATCTAAACAAAAACCAGCTGCCTAAGTGCTCACGTTAGCCCAAGAGAGAGCCCCAAAGTGGAGGCATAGCTGGCTTGAGTACCCTGGAGATTAAAGTTTAATGGTTCTAAAGAATGTTAGTTACAGAGAAATCTTCATCGTCTCCAGCAGAATAACAAATTGTCAGATTGACCACTACTTTGGAAAAGTATGAACCATGTGATCTTATCTGCTGAATATTTTGTGCTTGAAATTTCCAAAAAATGTAGCAATAATTTTAAAAGAACCCTAATATTTTGCAGTTTAACAATATCAACTTTTATAT